>NC_083506.1:7320227-7623257 GCF_032362555.1 Amyelois transitella | reverse complement strand
TCCGCTAATTGGACGAAAACCAGCGCAATCACCCTACTTAGCATGAAGTGAAGAGTTATAATTTTGTTATCTAAATTCTTGATTTTTATAGATATTTGCCGAAAATGTCATATAATCTGGCTAGTATAGTCTTAAGGCCAAAGTAAAGACCATAATATCCGGGCACTTGTGTACCAAGCAAGGTGGACCAGTTCAGTGGGTGAAAAATAAACACCTCGTTAAAAACTAAGATGCCTGCTCACCTTTCATTTTGATGAAGATCTTTCATCTTTAAATCACTTAAATCTTTAGACTTCGACATAGGCCTCAGTAAATATGATTTTATACAAAAAAATAAGCGAATAAACTTAATTTTGGTAATTTAAACGATTTTTATTAGCAAGTATATAGTACATAAATTCGAACAAGTAAGTACTGAAATATTGAAAGACTTAATGTGAACGATTCATTGATATACGTCCTGATTAAAATGGCCAATAATTTTGAATGCAATATTAAACTTGCATAAACTTAACTTAAAAAAAGGTACTTCATTTGTTAAGTACAAGTAAAGTAAGTATTTTGACCGTCCCCTCCAAGAAACTTGTTTACCCTTTTGACAATAATTTTACGCATTTGACTTTGACACTGACAATTGATCGATATTAGAACTGATACACATTAAAATTATGATTTTTGAATCGCTTCAGACCGGAATTCGATAAAAAACAATAATTTTATAACCATATAAAAGTCAGATCAGGTATAAAAGAAAAAAAAAAACAAAAACATTTGTTTTCAAATGTATTTATTATACCTATGAAAAAGTTAAACCTTTACCAGGCCCTAGTTCAGCTATGGACAATTAAAATCTATCAAGCGATAGCTACTTTTTTATTAATTTCGAAAATGAACGTTTTACTTAAGTAATTTTTTGTTTGTTTGATTTATTTCATTTAAGAAAAATTGTTCTTTTTGCGCGATATCTAGCGCTTTTTTAAAGCACAATTTCCGAGAAATCTAACGCTTTTCTAAATCTTACAGCGCTCAATCGGATTTTTGGTCTGGCAGCACTGCCTGGTTTGTGGTCGTGTCCCACTCAAGTCAAGTTCCAATTATTCATATTTTCATAACAATTTTGTTTGTGTATTGTATTTTAGTGGAAATAAGTTAACCTGAAATTACTGTACATAGGTACAAGTTTCAACAATGGCGAAACGTTCTGCTTCAGAAGCTTTTGAAGTAGAAGAGATAAAAGTTTTGAGGGAAGGCAAGAAACATTCTTTAGACTCTGATGAAGAAGACAGCGGAGCTGAAGAGGAAAAAAAGAACATTCTTAACATTAATGATATTGAAGGCGAAGAAGAAGGACAAGGAGGCATTGAAGGTGAAGTAAGTAAATATCAAGACTTCGTGTTTTAGATTGGATTGCTTAAGTCAGTTAAATTACATTTGCATCATGTTATCAACATTAAACTTGAAGAATTCAAATGTCTTTTTTATTGTAATAAAAAATTATATTGTCCTGATTAACAGCATGTTGTTAAACAATATAAATTTAAGATTTATTTAATTATAAAAACGGTTATTCATTTTTTCAAGTTTAAAGTTTATTTGTTTAATTCCTTTCAGATTACAATAACTCCTTTCAATATGAAAGAAGAACTTGAAGAGGGTCATTTTGACACTCAGGGTCACTATCATTGGAAAAAAGAAAAGGAAATAAGAGATGGATGGCTAGATAATATAGACTGGGTTAAGGTGAAAGGTCGTCCAGAAGACAAATACAAAGTGCATAAAGATGATGATAACAGAGGTCTTGGTGATGAGTCCAGCAGCGAAGATGATGAGCCACAGGAGAAATTTGAATTGATTGCCAATTACAAAGAAATATTTCAGCATATGAAACCACAGGAGACAATAGCTAAAACATTGCAGAGACTTGGTGAGTTAGTATTAGTATAAGAAACATTGTAATATTCTCCCTTAACAATTCAATCTACAACTGAGGTCTACTAAAGCAATCATGATATAATCAATCTAAATCTACCAGTAACACCTCATCTCATAAAATATTTAGAGGTAAACAATATTTAAATCCCATTAAAAAGCTAAGCTATGATATTTATTAGTATCTATTCTATAATATACATTATAGCAAGTAAATACACATACTGTATGGTTCTTGGTACTTTTTCCCATGGATGTTGCAAAAGGTGACTAAGGGAAAGACAAATAAACTTGGGTCTTATGGGTGATGGGCTAGCAACCTGTGATTATTTGAATCCCAATTCTATGAGGGAACTAATTTTTTGAGCTGTTATTTAAATATTCAAGATGTTATTATGATCAGTTGAAAAACATATTAAGCAGTTATTTAATTTAATGTCCGTTGATTAATTATTGCGATAGTAATACATGGACGGTAATAAAATAAATTTGTCGGTTATTTTATCATACAATGTCAATTCTAAAAATAATTGAGCAGTCTAATAATTGAATGAGCGGTAAAAATGATGGAATGAGCGGCTCGATAAATAGTTCGGCAGATCATAGCAAGCGGAGACACCCGAACTCAAATTCATTGAAAAGAGAGGTAAATTTTCGTTATTTGGGCGGAGAGAACGTTTACAGCTTTCATGCTTCTTGGTCCTAGCTAAAAAAATAGTGAACGAGTGTTCCTCAGAGTATACACAGAATCCATCTGAAAACTATTTTGCAAAAATGCCGGAAATAACTTTGAAAGACTGGACAGATTCATATAATTGGGCCAAACTACCGAAAGAGATAGTAATCATACCTAATAATAATAATGATAATTTGACGCATTATCAAGTACCTGCTGCTGAAGCTAAAGAATGCGGAATATTTGAAAATCCACCAGAAAATTTTGATGAGTTTAAAGAGCAATTTTCAATAAATGGGAAGTTAAATTGCCACATAATAAAGAAAAATGGATTCAAGGAACATATACTTGCCCAAACTTTTATAAAATGTATAAGTGTAAACATATAATTGGCCTGTCCATACGCTTGAAGTACGTTGTACCTCCAGTTGAGGCTAAAAACATTCCACTTGGACAAAAAAGGAAGAGAGGCAGACCGTCGAAAGCCAAACCTGCTCTTATTATACATACAATAAGTATATTTTTACTGCTAATAAGCAAACATGTCATTTTAATGTTTCGAATTACGAATAAAAGTTCATATTATTGTTACATAATTTGTTTTATTTATTTCCTTCAGTCAAGGCAAAAGTTATTTAATTTTTCATTACTTAGTACTTAAATGTACTGATTTTTTTTTATTTTATTTTACCGCCTCATTGTTTACAGAATAGCTTAGAATGAGATTTCTTACCGACAAATTCCGATTTATTACTGCCCACACGTAACCGCTCGTTCAATAATTTTTACCGCTCATTTAATTATTTTTCTGCTCAAATATATATTCACTGAAGCATTTCATTATTTTTTATTACTCATTTTTGTTTATTTTACCGTTTAGTTTTTACTGCCGCACTAGTTATTAAACATGCCATTTATAATTTTTAACTTACCAAAACTGCCATTTACAACTGCTCCTTTAAATCAGTGCCATTCTATTACTTAGGCATACCATGTGATTAAAACATCATCACAGGGACCTTCAGAGGAAAGGTCACGTTGTAGAAGTAAATTTTAGCTGCATTGACCATACTCACTTAAAAATTTCTATAAATAATAAATATATACAGGACAAATTACACTGATTCAGTTAGCCTCAAAGTAAGTTCGAGACTTGTGTTACGAGATACTAACTGAACGATACTATATTTTATGTCTAAGTGCCGTGTGGTTCCCGGCACCAATACAAAAAATAATAGAACCACTCCATTTCTTTCCCATGGATGTCGTTAAAGGCGACTAAGGGATAGGCATAAACTTGGGATTCTTTTTTAGGCGATAGGCTAGCAACTTGTCACTATTTGAATCTCAATTCTATCATTCAGCCAAATAGCTGAACGTGGCTATTCAGTCTTATCAGACTGTTGGCTCTGTCTACCCCGCAAGGGATATAGACTTGACCATATGTATGCTATATTTTAAAATGAATACTTATATAGATAATCATCCAAGACCCAGGCCAATCAGAAAAAGTTCTTTTCTCATCATGCCCTGGCCAGGATTCGAACCCGGGACCTCCGGTGTCACAGACAAGGGTACTACCGCTACGCCACAGGGCCGTCTATGAAAACATATTTTCCCTCTAGACAACTTGTACCAAGACAGTACCATAGTTGTACAAATGAAAGAGCATTATGATTAAAGATAATAATTTATTTATATAATAGCTAAGTCTGTGACGGAATTTAAGCTTCGAGGTTGTTTGGTTTTGTGTAAAGTAGTAATATATGTGTTTCAGGAGCTAATTCAAAAATATCAAGTGCTGAAAGGTGGAAGAGGAAAAAAGCAGGTATTGTTGATGAAGGAAGTAAAACAGTCACCAGAATCACAGAACTTGCAAATCAAATTTTAACAAAGATGGGCAACATGGATATTTATCAAGAAAGTTATGAAAAAATTAGTAAGATTATATCCAAAGATAAAAGCAAAAATGATGATGCAGATTTGGATATGTATGCAGACGATTTTGATCAAAAAGAAAAAGAAACTTTATCTAAAGATCAAGGAGCTACTGAAAATACAGAAGAAGACAAAGATGATGAACCAAAGCAGGTGAAATGGGAATTCAAATGGAACCAAAATGATTCAGAGGTGTCTGGTCCCCACTCCACTGAACAGATGCAAAAGTGGTCTGAAGATGGTTACTTCAAAACAGGTGTATGGGTGAGAAAACATGGTGAAGATAGCCAGTTCTATAATTCAAGTAGAATGGATTTTGAATTGTATATGTAAGTGTGTGCATTTTAATAAAAGTCAGAGTTTACACATATTTTTTAATACTTTTACCTAGTATCATATTTGCAACATTATAAATACTTATATCAGTCAATACCTTTGCTATTTGACTAATTAATACTATAAACAAAGTAACAAGTTGAACTATAACAAATTGTGAAATGGATGTTCCGATATCCAACCAACTTCCAGTGTTCTTTACGTTATAAAGTAGTTGTATGCCCATTATATTGGAGTATATTAGTACTATGATGTTCAAATATCCAGTAGGTGCCTGTAAAGATAAAAACTGGTAGCAAAAATTTCCTTGATATCTTCCAGCGGGGCATGCAGCGGGGCATAGCATGATACGCGCGATGATTTATTAAGAGTTTAACATGAAACTGGGCAGCAATAGGAACACGCTAATTAATCATGAATACTAATTAGCTCCTTCCAAACCGCTCTTTGATCTTTTATAGTACCAAATTTTGTTACTTGGGTAGTATATCACGCAATAAAACCGTCTAGCATGCCATGCTAACCCTGCAGGTGTTAATTTATGAGAAAAATAAAATTTGGGAGTTTCATACTCCCATGTAATTAATTACATTATCTTTTTTATTTAAGACCAGTATTTCGGCCAGATATAATAGAACCTTAAAGTAGTTTAAGGTTCTTTCCATCTCTTCCAAATTTTATCAATCGGTCCAGTAAATTTTGGATTAAAATGACGTTGTTTACTCTGTGTCTATTTTTTACAACAAACATGCAACTACAAACGTATATTATTATTTGCATTAAAAAACGATTTAACTCTCTAATTAGAGACATTAAATGAAAATAACAAAACAAAACTAGCCCTTGCAAACGACTTCGTACGCATGGAAAATCTTTCATGACACTACACGGAGTGGTGTGGTCGTGTGGTGCCGGCAGAGTAGAATAGCATCACCCGCATACAATACACAATAAGAGGCGATTAAGGAATTAAGCAGGAGTGGGTAGCAGCACCTCATATGCTGATATGACAACATTGTCCAGAATCAATACACAGTCACTGCAGTCAGCAACCCGCCTGCCCAATGTGGTTAGTATAGCTAAAATCTCCCATTTCTGGAGAAGCCTTAGTCTACCACTTTTATGGGCTGCAAAAGTGAGATAAAGCTTTGTTCTTCCTCAGGTTTAATTTTATCAAAATCGGTTGTTCATAAAAAACGTTACAGACAGACAGACCGAGTTATTTTTTCATTTATAATATTAAGTAAGGATCACCCGAAACCCAAGGAAATGTATTTCAAAATCAATAACTGGGGCTTGGCTATCCATTGTACAATTTTGATACAGTTTTATAATATATACAATTACCTTTGTCAAAATCTGAATACCTCTAAAACTGCATGCTACTACCATAAATGGTGCTAAAGTTTTCAACATTATTAGCACAGTTATAATGAAAGGCTTGAATGATGTTATAAAGCATGTGACCCATCTGACTTCAAAAGAATTCAGTGATGCTATATTACCTGTTCCAAAAAATGCTAAAATAATATAAAAAATCTGTTAATACAGTTAAGGAAAGATAAATTAGAAGGCGCACACCGTAAAAAAAATCATTAAATGATACTAAAGAATATAAAAATATACCCATGAAAAAGGATACAAATATAAATGATCGCCTAAAATCTTCTTTGCTAATACTGCGTTCGATAGAAATTATATGTGTTGTTCTCTCATCTGTCTCTTCAAAAGCTAAATCCATTATCTGAAAGTAGAAGTCCAATAGTGAGTAATTAATCTAATCACAAGCAGTCAGCACAGCAGGGATAAATGAATTTTTACCTTTAATTTCTTTATTTCCAGAAATCTAAACTCTATTAATAACCAACATGTTACATTCATGATCAACGCAACCATAAATAAACCCTCGTGACACACCGACAATAAAAGATAAAATATTATTAGTGATGTGTTTACTGCCATCAGTCGGCATATTAATCTCTTTGAAAATGCAACAGGTAATACCAATGATGTTGCTGAAAAAGAAAATTAGACTGAATATCGTAATAGATGTCATCCATCAACTCTTAGCATTCTGCTGCACACATGTGGGAGTTTCCGAAAGACCTTTCGTATGAGATTTTTACCTACCCCTACAAATTTAATAGTTTAAAATATTTCAATTAAACTCGTTCGGTTGTTTCAGCTGTGCGTTTATAGAAAGTTAGCCAGTCATATCCATCATACAAAACTAAATTTTGGAATTTACTGTATTGATCAATAAAGCACACTAATTATCAATATAATTCATTCACCTGGATAAGATTAAATAATCTATCTTCTGTATGATATCGGTAGTAAATATGAATTATAAAGATTATTTTTTTCTGGTTGAAAAACAAAAAAAGCTACTGAACCACTGAACCGATTTGATAATATTAAGCACAGAGACAGACAAAACCCTCAAGAGTAACATAGAATTATTATGTGTGTCAGAATGGCGGGTGTACCTCACGGATTTTAATATCTGTTTTGGATTAAAAACGTACCTGATGTGTACCTCAGTGTACCTCTCCTAAAAATCTGTGTACCTCCTTCTATGTAAAGATTTTAAATAAAATAGGTACACCCGCCATCCTGACGTCAGGACCGCGGGTGTACTTCTAGTTAGCATATGTAGGTAAGTAAACTATATATGTAGATTTGGTACCTCTTGTGTACCTGCCGAAGCAAATATTAATTAAATAAAAAATATTAAGGGTGCTGAGAAAATGAAAAAAAAAATTTTTTCTATGACGTCATTTTTAGGGTTACGTACCCAAAGGGTAAAACGGGACCCTATTACTAAGCCTCCACTGTCTGTCTAGAGTCCGACTCACACTTGGCCGGTTTTTATTACATAAAAATAACTACAGTATTAATAACTTAAAATAAATTAAATTAATGACACCTGGTACAATTAATTTATTTTTAGTTACTTATACTGTAGTTATTTTTATAAAATAAAAACTACGTCAAAGACAAAAAACTTTTTTTTTTTCATTTTCTCAGCATCCTTAATATTTTTTATTTAATTAATATTTGCTTCGGCAGGTACACAAGAGGTACCAAATCTACATATATAGTTTACTTACCTACATATGCTAACTAGAAGTACACCCGCGGTCCTGACGTCAGGATGGCGGGTGTACCTATTTTATTTAAAATCTTTACATAGAAGGAGGTACACAGATTTTTAGGAGAGGTACACTGAGGTACACATCAGGTACGTTTTTAATCCAAAACAGATATTAAAATCCGTGAGGTACACCCGCCATTCTGACACACATCAATTAATGTGTGTCAGAATGGCGGGTGTACCTCACGGATTTTAATATCTGTTTTGGATTAAAAGTGTACCTCTCCTAAAAATCTGTGTACCTCCTTCTATGTAAAGATTTTAAATAAAATAGGTACACCCGCCATCCTGACGTCAGGACCGCGGGTGTACTTCTAGTTAGCATATGTAGGTAAGTAAACTATATATGTAGATTTGGTACCTCTTGTGTACCTGCCGAAGCAAATATTAATTAAATAAAAAATATTAAGGGTGCTGAGAAAATGAAAAAAAAAATTTTTTCTATGACGTCATTTTTAGGGTTACGTACCCAAAGGGTAAAACGGGACCCTATTACTAAGCCTCCACTGTCTGTCTAGAGTCCGACTCACACTTGGCCGGTTTTTATTACATAAAAATAACTACAGTATTAATAACTTAAAATAAATTAAATTAATGACACCTGGTACAATTAATTTATTTTTAGTTACTTATACTGTAGTTATTTTTATAAAATAAAAACTACGTCAAAGACAAAAAACTTTTTTTTTTTCATTTTCTCAGCATCCTTAATATTTTTTATTTAATTAATATTTGTTTCTGCAGGTACACAAGAGGTACCAAATCTACATATACAGTTTACTTACCTACATATGCTAACTAGAAGTACACCCGCGGTCCTGACGTCAGGATGGCGGGTGTACCTATTTTATTTAAAATCTTTACATAGAAGGAGGTACACAGATTTTTAGGAGAGGTACACTGAGGTACACATCAGGTACGTTTTTAATCCAAAACAGATATTAAAATCCGTGAGGTACACCCGCCATTCTGACACACATGAATTATTTTCTGGAAATTCCCACGGATGCGAAAAAGAAAAAAGAACAAGATTCTAAACAAAAAAGAGAGGTACACTGACTAACTTATTCACTCACAAATCAGCTGGGTATCTGTAATACAGATCCTCCTAGTATTTTAGCCAGTCTCTCACATAGTCACGTCTATATCCCTTGCGGGGTAGACAGAGCCAACAGCCTTGAAGATAGAAAGGCCACGTTCAGCTGTATGGCTTAATGATAGAATTGAAATAAGTGACAGGTTGCTAATTAGGTTTTGATCTATACATAAGCTATAAGCTGTAGCTTTATGTGAAACACAAATTACTCCCAATAGATCATCTTTCAATACTTGTTCGCGTCGACAGTCACTTAACTAAGAAAAACAAAATTTTATCGATATTTCTTAATATTTATAGTATTATCAAACACGCAATAATAAAATTAAACTCACATATTTATAACCGACATCCAAAAAGGAAGAAGTTCTCAAGTCATTTTTATGTTTTTAAATTTTAAAAGTCCAAATAGTTTTGTGATTATCGTAATTTTTTGCAATTTTACCACAATTATTTTGGCTTATCTTAGAATTTATTGTTAAGCTTGGTATTTGTTGAGAAAATTAACTTACGAGTATATAAGTATCACATCATAAAGCAAGTAGATAAACATATAGTAGATATATACAGGTCAACTGAGAACCTCCGTTTTTTTAATTTTCAGCTTGGTAACATAGTTAAAATCCTTAATTTAAATTTATCATCATCACCACATAGTATAAAACAGTCGCTTCCCGCAGCTGGATGTGTGTCTGTATGTATGCTTATATCTTTAAATCTACATAACGGATTTTGATGCGTTTTTTAAGATATAGATTCAGGAGGAAGGTTTATATGTATATTTATACTGATAATGATAAGATTTCTAATATGAAGTCGTAGATAAACATATTTTTTGCGCTTACAAACGCTGGCTGAACTCTACGAGATAGATCAAAATAAGGTACTAAGTATACCTTTGTTTGTTTGTTTGAACGCGCTAATCTCAGGAACTCCTGGTTCGAATTGAAAAATTCTTTTTGCGTTGAATAGACCATTTATCGAGGAAGGCTTTAGGCTAAATAAAATCACGCTGCAACTATAAGTAGCGAAGAAAGAAAAAAATTTGTGAAAACGGGAACAATTATTCATTCTTGAGGGCTTCAATAATGCCCAAAATAACTATTCCACGCGGACGAAGTTGCGGGCAAGGCTAGTCTGTGAAAAATCATTAATGCGTAGTGACCGTGGGCGCCCCTATATGCCTATATATATTTATATTTAATTTAGAAACTCACTTTCACATTCATCACGTATTTTTGCTTTAACGTAGGTATAGAGGAGCCTACAATGTCGAAAAGATTATGTATATAATAATTTTTCACCTGTAGTACCTACATAGGTATTTTTTTAATTAACTTACCTGAAATTACCCAAGCTAATGTCTGATATGTGTAGGACACTGGAGAGCCTCTATCAAACCTTATTGATTGTACATAAATGTTTTGTAAAGCTAGTATCAGCAATACTAATTGTACCACAGTTAGAATTAAATCTCTTTTATATGTACCATGGACTGGTAAAATAATCTTATAGATATACATTAACAGTATTATCAACCATATAACTCCAGCAATGATCCTAAAAACAATAATTAGAAAATATTTCTAAAGTGATTAATTGCAATGTACGAGTATGTGCGATGTGTAAACATAATTGGTACAAAAAAAAATTATATGCTTACACTAATTCTATATAGGTACTTTTACCTACAACTGGTGTAAAAGAAAAAATGCTAAGTAAAATACAACCGACAGGCCACATATAGCGCATCGATTTTGTAAATTTTGATCTCGTCGACAAAAAAAATGGCCACAGTCCCATGCCCAGTAGAGGAATACTCAGCATCCATCGATGCGTAAATGACATACCCTAAAAAGAAATGTTATAATAACAAATTTTATACCATATTAACAAAACTAACACTATATTTCTTGTGCTGCGTTTCAATTGGACATAAGGTCTTGCTTGACTTGCGTTAAGAATTAACTTAAATATAACATTAATATTTTTGTTTATTTAACACTTGGAGCTATATACATGGTATGTATGTATCACGCCCGTTTGCCCTTTGGGGTAGGCAGAGACCATGGATTTCCATTTGCTACGATCCTTACAGACCTCTCCCACTTCTTTCACACTCATTACTCTTTTCATGCATGTTCGACGATTGCGAGTATTCCTTACATCTCCCTACATATGGATATGGATCTACATTCATACATGAAGTCATGCCTTTCCTGGAAGGGAAGGCAGAGACTTACTTGGGTGTTCCCCAATCTCCTTTCTGTGCTAGTGGGATAAACTAAAGAATTGATTCTATTGTGTCTTTTTGATAAAATATACAAAAACTACACTTACCAATGCCAAAGAACCCAAGACATAGCACACTATCTCCGCTACTTTTCCACACAGTCTTCTTTTAACAAAATCTTTAAATAACTTTGACCAAACATCCAAAGGTGATAAAGCATAAATCCATAATAATACTGGCATGTAGACATACAGATAATACTGCACTGGTAAATTCTGTACTGAAATTAAATTACCAACAGTTATCTTATGTGAAAACTTTTTAATTTATATAACAAAATAATATAAAGAAATTACCATAAATTAAATACGACATTGTCATAAATAATAATAAAATAACTGGTTTGTTAACTGTTATAACTCCATACTTGTGTAAATTTGATGTTTCAGTCTGTGTATTTATATTTTGAATTAGTAGAAATTTTAATAAACAAACTATCCATCCTACAAATGATAAAGTGACTAGAACAAGTAATGGTTTCTGGTAATAATTATGATAATAATTCAGCCCTGCCATACTTAAGTTCATTATTTCTTTGCTAAAAAGAATAAGTTTTTCATATTGTTCATTATCTTTTATCCCATCAACAAGCATTTTCTCAGTGAATTCAATAATTTCTTGATATTTCTGCCCACTAAATGGTTCAAAAGGCTTGTGAAAAATAGGCAATATATTTTTTTCAACATCCAATCTCTTGGTGTTATACTGTGATGCTAATTGCCTACCATTACTGTACACTGCTTTGGCCTTATCACTTAATGTTAGATTCAATAAATCTACAGGAATCTGTCCCTGAAAAGAAAAGGAAAAAATCTGATAAATTATGACAAGATATTGCTTGTTCCCAATTAGATTTTGCATATTATTTGAAAGTTATTGAAAAATTTTAAAAATTATTTGAAAACAAATTTAATTTATCAATCGTATTCAACGACGGAAATACAGGGTGCATGACAGCTTTATTCATTGGTAAAAATATCAGTTGCAGTAACATGTTGATTATCAATTTCCCATCCCAATGTGGGGTACATTGTCAAACCAACCCTTTTTCAAAACCAATACATACACACACACACAGAGAAAAACTTGCCATTTTATATGTTTGGTATGGTAGAGCCAATAGTCAATTTAGCTTGATGGTTTAATGATGGAAGTGGGATTCAAATATAGTGGACAGACCCATGAGCTAAAACAAGAACCCAACTTCATAAGCCCTTAATAATCTTAAATAATTACATTTGTGTAAACTTGTCATTGACTTGGAAGTATAAACATTTTATTGGAATCTTCTATTTCTTACTGTATTTAAACAGGAATCCGTCAAATTTATTGCATTATTAAAAAATCTATTATTTATTACCACAGAATTTACAGGAACTGGAATTGATAAAATTGTTGCCATCAGTGGAGAAAGATCAGCCTGGTTTATGTCTAATCTGTGCTCAAAGGACATTTGATTAGTTTGTGGATCAATTTGTACTTGTTTGGTTTGCTTCACCCCAGCACCCCATAGAACATAAGGTGTCTGCGTTTCATGCTCAAGCCCAGCTCCATGAGAACCTAGAAATACAACATGATTACTACAATATCATTACATCTTTCTCTTACGGGGTAGACAGAGCTAACAGTCTCACAACTACTGGAAGGGCACTTTCATCTGTATGGCTTAATGATGAAATTAAGATTCAAATTGTGAAAAGAAGAATTACAAGCTGATTGGCCTAACATTGATGGAAAAGAGATGGGGATATTCAGAAGTGCAGGGAACCTCACAGCATTACAACAACGAAAAATTATAATCTTAATAATAATAATTGGCAAACTTACCCCAGTCTGTCATGCCATGATCTGAAGTCATTAGGAATGTTGTTTTGTTGTCATTATTGTAGAATTCACGTATTATTTTTTCTATTCTGCTAATACCATCATCAACAAATTTCACAGTAGACAAAAAGTTTCTGTAAAAAATTTATAATATGAAATCATTATTTCGAAATGAATATTTATTACGAAATAATTATTTGAGACCTATCTGATAAATATTCATTCATATAGTCACGTCTATGTCCCTTGAGGGTAGACAGAGCCAACAGTCTTGAATAGGCCAAGTTCAGCTGTTTGGCTGTATGTAAGAATTGAGATTCAAATAGTGACAGGTTGCTAGCCTATCACCTGAAATAAGAAGTTTATAAGTCTAGCCTTTAGTCGCCTCTTATGACTTCCATGGGAAATGAGATGTAGTGGTCCTATTCTTTTTTATATTGAGATAATAAATAAGATATATGATGATAAATAATAGCCTCCAAGCTTATGTTGTAGGAAATTACCCATGGTGCATACAAAAAGTAGTCAGAATATATTTTAAAAAACTTACGGTGATTTAGGTTTATGTGTGTGTCCAGAAGTATCTGTTCCCAATAAATGCAAAAAGAAAATAATCTTTCTTTGTTTTAATTTTTCATACAAATGATGATCATTTTTAGCATTTTGAAAGAAATTTTCCACATTGTCAAATACCCAAGCATCTAAATGTGTTGTATTTTTATCACTACTAAATGTTTGATCATAAGGATCCATTTTCTTGGAAAAAATATGATTTGTAACAGCTCCTTTTGTAAAAATTTCAATGATGTCATAAGTACCCCAGCACCAAGTATATAATGATTGATTGAAAACTGAATCAAAATCAACCGGGTTCTCCTTCCATCCTTTGACTATAGCAGAAGGATCTTCATAGAACCCTGCTATTACAGCCACATGACCTGGGCGGGACTCTGTAGGCATACGGGTGTGTGATATACCCCATCTCCCATGAGAATTTGCAATAGATCTGAAAAAGACATATGCTTGTATTAGTAAAATGTACATGAAGTCAAAAAACGTTAAGCATAAACTCAATAACATAAAGTTCACTGCTCTGAAACCATTAGCTAAGTACTGCAATTGGAAAATTAAGACTATGAAGAGAGAAATTAAAAAAAAATGAATGTTAAGCTACCTTAGAAAAGGCATAGTCGTGTAGTTCAGGAATGACTCCGCTCGTAAGCCATCGACCATAAATAGGACAAGTCTATCGGCCACAGCATTATGAAGTGGTGTGTATGGTACTACGTTTTTTACAATGGGAGATTTAAAATATATATCAAATATAGAAAACAGAAATACTAGGTGAATGCAGATTCCAACCACGAACATCGTTTTCAATTCGTGGTCAACACATATAAATAGTAATGAATGATGATGATATTTGGATGGTTCTTCTACTGGAAGGAGAAAAAAATAGCATAGGCATTCTTCCTGGGAAATAAATTAATAAACAATTATTTTAATATAATTACAAGAAAATATGAATTAATTCAATAGGTACTCAATACTCTGAAGAACTATCCTATGGAAGTGCCCTATGCATGTACTTTTCCTTCATACCTAAATAAACAAACCGGGATATCAACATGGCGGACTAGAGATGTTCACTTGTTTATTTAGTCGATAATATTTTATCGTTGGATGCGTGAGTTAAGATTGTTCATTTCCGATAACAGTTGTAAATATAAAGTTTAGTCTGTGATTTCGTTCTACATCGGGAATCTTAATCTTAACTATTTTGGCTATAAACTAGGGTCCAACAATACATACATACATATGGTCAGGTCTATATCCCTTGCGGGGTAGACAGAGCCAACAGACTTAAAAAGACTGAATGGCCACGGTTAGCTATTTGGCTTAAAGATAGAAATTGAGATTCAACTAGTGATAGGTTGCTGGCCCATCGCCTAAAAAAGAATCCCAAGTTTGTAAGCCTATCCCTTAGTCGCCTTTTACGACATTCATGGGAAAGAGATGGAGTGGTCCTATTCTTTTTTGTATTGGTGCCGGGAACCACCCGGCAACGGTCTAACAATATTTTATCTATCACCTATGTCATTCTGATACAGTGTTTGGAAATCAAATATAATTAATACCCTATGATTCATATTATTATAGCTAAACCGTTGGACCGTTTCTGATGAAATTTGGTGTGGATGTAGTTAAATACCCGAGTTCAAATAAAGGTTTATGTAAATATATCAATCCCCCAAAGGGCTGCAATTAGTGATGTACCGTGCCCGGTGGTGATGTAGGTACATTGTCAGGGACTGAAAATTTTGCTGGAATCGCTACCTGGAACATTCCCAAAATAGGATTTTACTGGGAATATTGATTAAATTCTATTAATTTAAGTCAAATATATTGTATTCCTATATGTTTATGTGAGCCTTGATAATGAAATTATAAATAATTCATTTTGAATAATAAGTCCGAAAATAATAATAATGTGCACAAAATGTTTGTCGGTTGACGGGTTAAGAGATAAATGATATCAATAAGTAAGAGATAAATTACAACGAAGAGGTAATTGTTCGTGTCTTCGTTGAAGTATTTATGTTCTTTTGAATCTTCGAGATTTGGTTTTGACTAAATTATATAAACTTTATGATAAGCGATTGCCAAAAATTTGTCGTAAAGTTGATTGCTCTTTTGTAAATCAAAACGAGAAAAAATACTTTAACATAACTTAGACCCTAATATATCCATAAGATGCTATGTTCGATGATGTTTAACACTAGCACCCGAGTGCTAGGGTCGATCATAATCGAACATAGTATCTTATCGATATTATTATTATTTAGTTTACCAAAGAACAAATCTTGGCGAAGGGAATGGCTATAAATTATTGGCATAGAAAATATCTGGCCAGAAACAAAACGTATCCATGTGTGCCGCGGTTCTCCAAGCATTACACCTTGCCTGGCGGAAGATCTTCCCTTTGCTGGCGGTCGAGCCCGAATCATCACTCCCACAACAGAGCAATCGAAGTTTATATAATTTCGTTAAAACGAAATCTCGAAGATTTAAAGACACGAACAATTGCTATTATTTATCTTTTAGTTATTGATATCATGTATCTCTTAACCCTTTAAACGTGAATGTTCGAGTCATTCGACAAATATTTTGGGCACATTATGATTGTCGGACTTATTACACATAATGAATTATTTATAAATTCAGTATCAAGGCGCACATAAAAATATGTGAATATAATGTATTTGACTTAAATTAGTAGAATAATTAATCAATATTCCCAGTAAAATCCTATTTTGGGAACGTTGCCGGCAGCAATTCCAGCAAAATTACCAGTCCCTGGCAATGTACATCACTACCGAGCACGGTACATTACTAAGTGCAACCCTATGGGGGATTGATTTATTGAGATAAAAAGTAAACTTAATTTGAACTCTGGTATTTAACTACATACATAACTATAATCACGTCTATATCCCTTGCGAGGTAGACAGAACCAATAGTCTTGAAAGGACTGATAGGCCACATTCGGCTGTTTGTTTAACTACAGCCACACCAAATTTCATCGCAAACGGTCCCGCGGTTAGCTATAATCTGAATCATAGTAATTCATATTTGATTTCCATCAGAATGACATAGGTGATGGCCATGCAGGCATATAATCTAAGGTCTAAATATTTTATAATATTGTTAGACCTTAGATTATAGCCACGATAGTTAGGATTCCTGATGTAGAACCAAATCACAGACGTATTAAACTTTGTTATAACTGTGATCGTAAATAAAAATTTTTAACTCATCCATTGATAAAATATTATCGACTAAACGAACAAGTGAACATTTCTAGTCCGCCATGTTTGTATCCGGGTTTGTTTATGCAGGCAAAGTAAATGCATAGGGCACTTCATGGATGGAGGATGTTCTTTAGAGTTTTTTTTTTAATATCAACAGACATCGATCAATTTCATTTGACTGACATCTACATTGACACCCGAAGGAAATATAGAACTTTTTTCAATCTCCAATAATTCGACTTATCAAAAAATTGTTCAGCCACGCGAACGAAGGCAAAGGGCATCGGCTAGTTTATCAATAAAAATCAATGTAATTTTTCTTTATCAATTATTGGATCTATTCGTTTACTTGATAGATCTTAATGATAGATATGTAAAAATTTTCGACATACAATACATACTAACAAAGTCTTTAATCTTTAATAATTAAGAGAGTATTGAAATATTAATAATATTAAGAATCAATACTGCGTTCTTCTAGATTCATACCCGCAGACAAAAGATTGAATAATTCGGCTTCTTGAGTGTTTCGTAAAAGATTAAAAACGACATCACAAGGCATTCTTTCCTGAAGAAACGCTGGTGGCGATAAACCTAATGTCGTAAATGCTCGACGAACTTGACCACAGCTCAACCAACCACGCTGACCGGGATCAAAACTTTTTATAACTGCTTGCAAATGTCTGTCGAGAATTTGGGTTAAATTAGAAAACGATTGAAAAATAAAGAAAATTATGAAGTACATTTTCATCGTGATGTTGTCTAACGTAACGTACGTTAGACAACATCACGATACAACATACACCCTGAATTTAAAATTCCCGCAAAAGTTTTAAAACGACACACAGTATAGCCAGTGCAAATAGAAAGTAAATACAAGATTTAGGTACCTGTTTTCGTATATAACAGGAGGCAATCCAATGCCCGCACGAAAAAACATGCAATCATCAAGAAGTTTCTCTAAGTAAACCATTGGCCTGTTTGGAGCATCGGTGACAACTTTCGTAAAGATAAACCGTATCAACTCGGGTATGCGACGTTCACGTAAGTAGCTTTCAGTCCTAGCTGCAGCAGTTAAAATTTTCTGTTTTCGGGCTGGTATGACAATTTCTTCTGAAGATGGACCGTCTATTAAGCATTTGCAAAGCTCTATTGATTTCTTTTCCGGTTCAAACACGTCTGCTTCTTCATCCATATTATACTTAAAAAATATAACAATAAAATCGTTAGGTAAACTATCAGTTAACAGTAGGTTAATTAATTATTTTTGGTTATGTCCTTTAGATGTCTTAACGAAATCTCAAACACGAACTATAATATTGTACCTAATAGCTTTTATCTGCATACTTATTTACTAACTAGACTTCACCCGTGACTTCATCGTGACCGTGACTTCTCACGTAGAATAGAATAGAATACATTTAATTTCAAGATTGGATAAAAGATATCACTTATTAATTATAACTAATACTACACTTGTTAAATCTAATCCGCACTTGTTTCCCAAATTAATAGACACTTGAAAGAGACCAAATAATTTATGTGTGTCAGAATCGCGGGTGTATTTATACTGTAGTTATTTTTATAAAATAAAAACGACGTCAAAGAAAAAAAAAATTTTATTTTCTCAGTACCCTTAATATTTAATATTTGTTTCTGCAGGTACACAAGAGGTACCAAATCTACATACACAGTTTACTTACCTCAGATGCTAACTAGAGGTACACCCGCGGTCCTGACGTCAGGATGGCGGGTGTACCTATTTTAATTAAAAATCTTTACATAGAAGGATATAGGATAGAATAGGATAGAATAGGATAGAATAGGATAGAATAGGATAGAATAGGATAGAATAGGATAGAATAGGATAGAATAGGATAGAATAGGATAGAATAGGATAGAATAGGATAGAATAGGATAGAATAGGATAGAATAGGATAGAATAGGATAGAATAGGATAGAATAGGATAGAATAGGATAGAATAGGATAGAATAGGATAGAATAGGATAGAATAGGATAGAATAGGATAGAATAGGATAGAATAGGATAGAATAGGATAGAATAGGATAGAATAGGATAGAATAGGATAGAATAGGATAGAATAGGATAGAATAGGATAGAATAGGATAGAATAGGATAGAATAGGATAGAATAGGATAGAATAGGATAGAATAGGATAGAATAGGATAGAATAGGATAGAATAGGATAGAATAGGATAGAATAGGATAGAATAGGATAGAATAGGATAGAATAGGATAGAATAGGATAGAATAGGATAGAATAGGATAGAATAGGATAGAATAGGATAGAATAGGATAGAATAGGATAGAATAGGATAGAATAGGATAGAATAGGATAGAATAGGATAGAATAGGATAGAATAGGATAGAATAGGATAGAATAGGATAGAATAGGATAGAATAGGATAGAATAGGATAGAATAGGATAGGATAGGACGTCGGACGTCGGACGTCAATGTACAAATATAGATCTCTTAAATCTAAATCATGGACAAATACACATTGTCTACATTAAAAAACATGAATGAATGTAGAACTAGTTATTTCAATACGAATTCGATATTTCGTCAAATAAATAAAGATAAAATAAAATATGTACACACTGTACAAATTATGTCAACACCATGTCATAAATGCACAAGCATTTAAGAGGCCATTATGTCAAGCTCGGGCCACACATGTTTATCATTAATATAATCCTCCGTGCTGTAATAGGCTTTCCTACAAAGCTCATCTTTAATGTACTTTTTGAATTTTCTATCATTCATTTCAAGACCACTTTTTGGTAATTTATTATAAAATCTTATACAATTAATCAGAAATGATTTCCCTACCTTAGCCAGCCGATGCGCTGGGATCGACAACTTGTAATTGTTCCGCAGTGATCTACTAGTACATTCACCTACTTTTTGAAAGCGACAAAGTTTTTCCTAACATGCATAATGTTATCGAAAATGTATTGTGAGGGCATACATACATACATACATATGATCACGTCTATATCCCTTGCGGGGTAGACAGAGCCAACAGTCTTGAAAAGACTGAATGGCCACGTTCAGCTATTTGGCTTAATGATAGAACCGAGATTCAAATAGTGACAGGTTGCTAGCCCATCGCCTAAAAGAGGAATCCTAAGTTTATAAGCCTATCCCTTAGTCACCTTTTACGACATCCATGGGAAAGAGATGGAGTGGTCCTATTCTTTTTTGTAATAGTGCCGGGAACCACACGGCACTATCACAAAAAAGAAATTGTGAAAAGGCATTGTGAGGGCAATATTAAAATATTAAGGGTTTGAAAAAATTTCTAAGTGAATCTCTTTGTTTTAAGCCGTAGATAGCTCGAATTGCCCTTTTTTGTAGAATGAAAATAGTTTGTATGTCTGCTGCTGCTCCCCAAAGCAGTAGACCATAAGACATTAAACTATGAAAATAACTAAACTTAGCAGTTGCCACATCTGTCAAATGCCTAATACGACGAATAGCGTAGGCTGCAGAACTAAGCCTTTTAGAAAGTTTTAAAATGTGAATATTCCGTTTCAAATTTGAATCTAATGTTATTCCTAAGAAAGTAGTACTATCAACAAAATCTAATCTTTTATTACTTATACTAATATCTACATTTGCCTGCCGCACATTGGGAAGTGTAAACTTAATGCATTGGGTCTTATTTGCATTTAACAGTAAGTTGTTGATTGTAAACCAGTTAGAAATGGCGGCTAAAGTGCTATTCACACCATCACATATTTCGCTACGGCGGTTCATTTTAAAAATTAGTGACGTATCATCTGCAAACAACACGATGCCAGTCTGTTTCTCAATCATGCAAGGCAGGTCGTTGACATATACCAGAAAGAGAAAAGGTCCCAAAATGGAACCTTGCGGTACCCCAATTTTTACCGACAACATTTTTAACATCAACTTTACAAGTATCCAAACTTAGAATTTGAATAGAAATGTGTACGTGAGAATACATTATTATGATACAATTTATTTAATTGAAATTCTAATAAAAAATAATATATCTTAAATTTAATGTCAAAAATAAATTGATATATAGGGTATACCGATTTTTTTATTTGAACTTACTACAAATCTTTAAGAGGTTCCTGCGCCAGATGTTTGAGATTTCGTGCTAAGTGAGTGTATTTAAATTTTATTAACATTAATAGAAGATAAGAAGAGACTAACAGTTTATTAAAATTATGTCCTAAGCTTTTACGTCAGACATTTGCCTGCCACGTTTGAATTATGTAGGTAGAACTTTTAAGCTGCCACTAAATGTCAACCATCATTATTTATCCTCTAAATACAGCAAAAAGTTTTATGTACCTCATCCTTTTGCCTAATGATTCACAAGTAAATTAGATCCTATGTAGATATTTATTTGTAAATTTCGGCTCAAATTTTTTAACTCTTTTTGTGTGTCATTGACATCGGTGGGGTTTTTAAAATTAGGTGATTATTTATTATATAATTTTTAAATTAAGGTGTCTATCACCATCTTAGAACATATATACATCTGAAGTATAAAGTTAGGTAAAAGAAATGAAGAGAAGAGTAAATCTGACATGCATGTACTTTTCCTGCATACCTAAATAAACAAACCCGGATACAAACATGGCGGACTAGAGATATGACTAGATGACATTTTTGCTGACTAGAGATGTTAACTTGTTCATTTGGTGGATAATATTTTATCGATGGATGGGTGAGTTTATATTGTTTATTTCCGATCACAGTTGTAACTATACAGTTTAATACGTCTGTGATTTGATTCTACATAGGCAATCCTAACTATCTTGGCTATAATCTAAGGTCCAACAATATTTTAACTCTCACCATTCCGATTAAAAGTGTTTGGAAATCAAAATAATTAATACCCTATGATTCTAATTATAGCTCAACCGCTGGACCGTTTGTGATGAAATTGAAACACGGGAAAACGTAAAAACATCAATAGCAATATAATTTTTATATAAAGGTGTCTATCACCATCTTAGAACATATATACGTCTGAAGTATAAAGTTAGATAAAATAAATGAAGAGAAGAGTAAATCTGACATGCATGTTCTTTTCCTGCATACCTAAATAAACAAACCCGGATACAAACATGGCGGACTAGAGACATGACTATAGTAGAACCGCCTAAATGAGTCCTCGCCCGCGGAGTACAGGGGCGCGGGGGTATGACGACGAAGGGGACCGAGAGAGGTGCGGGCGGCGGGCGCATTCTTGTAAAAACTCAGTTCGCTCGCTACGCGGTTAGCGATCACACGTGTTGACAGTTGCGGACGCCTTGTGAAAATTATACATGAGATTACATTCTCAAGATGAGTCGAAATATTTTCGGACATAGAATTAATAGTCAGTGCAAACAAATGGCGTTTAACGTATATGAATATTTTAGAAAAAAGAAACTCGACCCAAATTCTGATGAATATAAACAAGATATACCTTTAAATAAAACTGTAGCAGAAGTTACTGGACTATCAGAAAAGACTGTATCTAGAATTGTACAACAAGGGAAAGCATTAAATGACAACGAGAGATTTAAATCACCGAGAAAACCAAAACAGGTTCGTAGAAAAAGAGTGGAAATAGACGATTTCACAAAAGGAGTGGTAAGAAGAAAAGTCACTCAGTTTTACACAATTTTCAAAAAAATACCTACTCTGAAAACTTTGAACGCTGTACTTAGAGAAGAGAATATATTACACTGCGGCAGGGAATATTTAAGGCTATTATTACACACTACACTGATACACTGTATATAACGTTACCCGTAAAATTAGCAGTACAGTAAGGGATCGTTAAGACTGTTCAGCGGTATTTTTTATTGAATTTACAATTTCTCAAAATCAAACCAAGATCAATTTACACGAAGTTCTTGAAACTTATTGTTTAAAAAATTGAAAGTTCTAGGTTTCGGACCTCAAAATGTGATAATGTGACGGCCAGCTTCTAGTGAAGGTGTGGTAGTGTTATTAACCATATACCTAAATCTACAAAGTAAGGAAAAGTACATTTAGTTAAGTTGGACTTGGAATGCAGTGGAGTGATATATTGGAAAGTCAACATATTTTTAAATATCTACCCTCAAGGAGGATTTATTTCTGTCTTAGCAACATCAATTGACACTCTTATTTAGAGCTTGACATTTGAATAATGTTGCCATCATTAATATAACTATGGATATGGTAGAATTTGATTTTATTCGGCGGTTGTGAAGAAGAAGTTTAACAACACAATTGCTGCTGATTTATATATATATATTAATATGACGCTTCTGGAGAAGGAGTCTGATTGAATATAGAAAATTGACGATGGTTTGCAATTTGCGCTGGAAAGTTACATCGACCACCGCTGTAGCAGATAATTTTATTGCATGTTTTGTTTTATTTGAATTTTATTGATTTTATTTTTATTTGATTTAAATTTATTTTTATAAGAGACATCATAGAATTTAATAATATTTAATTCTTTGCTAATTGTTTAATTTGGTTTGTTTGTTTTATATTTTTTTATTTTATTTATTAATGAATGAATGAATGAATGAATTTTATTTATTAATGTTGACGATAAATTGATGTTTTAATTTGATCTGTATATTTAAATATTATTTTTTAATCTTTTAGTTATTATAATTTATGGACTGGTAATAATGTCAAATCATGGCTCATGTCCTCTTTGCCCGGATACTTCGCGCCAATACGTTATCCCTAGAGGATTAGCTGTCCATATTGGTCGAATGCATAGGCGCGGTCCAAGTCAGGTTTGCCCGGACTCTGTTTCTTCAGTACAAACACATGCAACTGATGATCTCAGTGTACTCAATAATCTTTTTTTATTAAAAAAAAATGTGCCAGTATTGAAGCATATCCCTAAAGGAGCAAGATGCTTGGCCGCAGGCAAACTGGCTTCCGTAATAGAGATTTGTTTAAGAGACAATAGCATCCTCGCGTGGTCAAATCTTTTATCTTTCTCTTTTACTGCCTTAAGAGTACCAAAACGTGAGGGACGGTCCTCTCTTACCTCGAAAGTGAAGGAAAATATTAATGGTGTTAACGATGAAGTGCTCAACATTGACGATCGTGGAAAATTATATTCTATTAACAGATCTATAGAGGCAAAGGTATTTGACGGTAATCTTAGAGGTGCGGTTCGTCTTTTGTTGTCGGATTGTTCTGTTGCACCTTGTGATATGCATACACGTAATTCCTTAATACGGAAACATCCTACACCGTCTCGTCCATTGAGACTGCCTTCGGAGCCGAACCGTTCTAACAGATGTCTCACGGTTGATTCTTCACAAGTTTCTGAGGCACTGTCTTCTTTTCAGACTGGTTCCGCTTCTGGTTTGGATGGTCTTCGTTCGGATCATTTGAAGGAACTTATGTCTGCCTCAGCAGGGGATAATGGGGTTCGCCTATTGGAAGCAGTCACCAACCTTTGTAATTTTCTTTTGAAAGGACTTCTGAATCCTCAAGTGTGTCCATATCTGTATGGAGCATCTCTTTGCGCTCTTCAGAAAAAAGATGGAGGAATAAGGCCTATTGCTGTGGGCAACGTCTTCAGACGATTGGTGTCGAAACTGGGATGTACCGCTGTTAGAGAAAATGTTGCAAAATATTTACAACCACACCAGCTTGGATTTGGAGCATCAAGAGGCTGTGAGGCCGCTATACACGCAGCACGATATTTCGTAATGTCCAATCAGAATACTGATAATGTTGTTTTAAAGATCGATGTAGAGAACGCTTTCAACACTTTGGAAAGGGATGTTATGCTAAGTGAGGTGCAAGAACATACTCCTGAACTTTTCGCCTTTACATACCAGTGCTACGCATTTTCAAGTAATTTAGCTTTTGATGGTGTTCCCATAAAGTCTCAGGTTGGCGCTCAACAGGGGGACCCTCTAGGTCCTTTAATGTTCAGCTTGGCAATTCAGAGGACAGTTGCCAGCCTGAAATCACCCTTGAATATCTGGTACCTGGATGATGGAACCTTGGGTGGTCCACCTGATGTAGTAGCAGCTGATTTTCAGCGTCTGATTGAAGCTTTTAGACCTCTGGGCCTTAAAATCAACCCGAGTAAGTGCGAATTGTTTTTGTGTGGGGAGAACGCACGCGCTTCCATTTCACGCTTTAATGACGTATTATCTGGGATAGAAGTCATTAGTAATGAGAATTTTAATATTTTGGGTGCTCCTTTGTTAAAGGAGGCGGTGCCTGCTTCTCTTCAGAATAAGGTCTCATTATTGATGACTGTCCGGGACAGACTAAACATGCTATCCTCTCATGTTGCCTTGGTCCTACTCCGCAATTGTTTTGCAATGCCGCGGTTAACATATATAGCAAGGACAAGCCCGGCATGGTTGTTTCCACATTTTGTTCAGCAGATTGATGATGCGGTGCGTTCAACGTTAGAAAATATTTTGAATGTAAGTCTTGATGACATTCAGTGGGTCCAGGCTTCGTTGCCTGTACGTAATGGCGGACTTGGAGTTCGTTGTTTTTCGGAGGTTGCCCTTCCGGCTTTCTTGGCGTCCTCGCATGGGGCAGTTAATCTAGTAGCTAAAATACTCTCTATTGATGGTGATGGATTAATTTTGCCTCATGTGAATGAAGCCATGACATTATGGTCCGGCAGGTGTCCGAATACAGATATTCCATGTCAGCCCCACGTACAAAAGCTTTGGGATGAGAAAAGAATTCAGATTCTGATGAAGGACCTAGAAAGCTTAGCGAATGATTCGGATTTGGCGCGTTTGAAGGCTTCTGCTGAGCCGGAGTCGGGTGCATGGCTGCACGCTGTTCCGTCGCCTCAGATGGGAACTTTACTGGACAATGACTCACTTAGAATAGCTGTGGCTTTGAGGTTGGGCTGTCCAGTATGTGAGCCACACCCATGTATTTGCGGAAAGATGGTAAATTCCAGTGCGCATCATGCCCTCAGTTGTTTAAGGTGTGCCGGCCGTTTATCACGGCATAATACCATTAATCATATAATACGCAGTGCATTGGTGTCGGCAAACATTCCCTGTCAATTGGAACCACCTGGTTTGTCTAGATCGGACGGGAAGCGGCCGGATGGGCTTACTCTGGTGCCCTGGCGAAGAGGACGTAGTTTGTTGTGGGATGCAACCTGTGTGAGCACGTATGCGGCGTCCTACTTGAACAGTAGCACACGATCGGCTGGATCGGCTGCACGAGCGGCAGCTGCTCACAAGTTAAATAAATACTCGGTTTTATTAAATCAATATGAGTTTATACCAATCGCCGTCGAGACAGCTGGCCCGTGGTGCCCAGAAGCGAAAAGCTTTGTTAAAGAAATAGGACGCCGTTTACGTGACAGAGGGTATGACCACCGCTCCGGATGGTACCTGGTTCAAAGGATATCCTTAGCCATCCAAAGAGGAAACGCAGCTAGTGTGATGGGTACCTTTGAGCCGAGTACGATTCGGGGTGGAATTTTTGACTGACAATTATATATTACATTTAGAATGAATACCTATTTAGATTAATTGTAGAGAATAAAAATTTAATTTTAATTAAGGATACTAATTATAAATTGTAAAAAGAATACTGTGAAATTTTATGATGAATTAATAAATTATTAGATCAATTTTAACACCTATATTATTACATGATCTAGGTTTTAAATTTAAGAAATGCGGATCTAAAAGGAAACTCCTTATCGAACAGCCAAATATCACATCGTGGAGGTGGAAATACCTAAATACTATTAAAAAATATCGTAGAGAAGGAAGACATATTTTATACCTTGACGAAACTTATGTAAACGCGTCTCATAACGTTTCAAAATGTTGGCAATCAAAGGATGAACTTGGCGTTCTATCTCATATTGGTAAAGGGGACCGTTTGATCATCGTACATTGTGGAGGTCAAATTGGATTTGTAGACGGAGCCCTTGTGATATTCAAATCCAAATGTAAAACAGGTGATTATCACGATTCTATGAATTTCGCAAATTTCAGTAAATGGATAAATGAAAAGCTCATGCCTAATATACCGCAAAATTCTGTCATAGTAATGGACAACGCAGCTTATCATTCGGTTCGAGAAGAGAAAAAGCCAACTATGGCTTCTACCAAGCCAACTATGCAAGAATGGCTACGACGACATAACGTGCCTTTTGATGAAAAACTTAGAAAGGATGACTTATATAAATTAATTAAAAGTAATTTCACAGAAGATATTTACAAAATTGACGAGGTATTGAAAAGAAACGGACACGAAGTATTGCGTTTGCCTCCATATCACCCAGACCTGAACCCAATTGAGTTGGTCTGGGGTGATATCAAAGGACAATTAGCACAAAAAAGTATCGACTCTAATTTGGACCAGAAAAAAGAAATATTAGAGAGATTATTTGCTGAATATCCCAAAGAGAAATGGGAGAATTGTGTTAAACACGTGATTAAAATCGAAGACGAATATTGCAAACATGATGGAGTCCTAGATGAAGTTGTTGATTTTATTATTAATGTGCAAGACGATTCTGATGATTCTGATGATGGCTGTTGTGAAAGTGAAGAATCAAGTTCCAGTGATAGTGATATTATGGACATAAGTGATTGATTTATAATTTTGATAAATTTTGCATAAATAAATATTACATACATAACTTTATTACCTTTTTTTTACCTACATATCATACCTATATATCATAAAATCACATTTTTATCGAATTGTTTTGTATGAAAAATAAAAATTTGAAAATAACAATAATCGAAAAATGCTTATGCTATTTAATTCATGTACGTGGTCTCGTTGATACCATGGAGTTATGGGATAACAAAAGGAACACGTTGTATAGTTTACAGTTGTTTCATTCAAATTTTGTATAGCCATTATTATTTTTTTAATAAAAATCTTCACCTGTTTGCCGCTAACCACTATGACGTCACATATCTCAAGAAATGTCCAGTAACATTTCGCCCCTTGTATTACACGCTACGCTCGACCGCCGCCCGCACCTCTTTCGTTCCCCTTCGTCGTCATACCCCCGCGCCCCTGTACTCCGCGGGCGAGGACTCATTTAGGCGGTTCTACTATAGATGACATTTTTTGCTGACTAGAGATGTTAACTTGTTCATTTGGTGGATAATATTTTATCGATGGATGGGTGAGTTAATATTGTTTATTTCCGATCACAGTTGTAACTATAAAGTTTAAAACGTCTGTGATTTGGTTCTACATCGGGAATCCTAACTATCTTGGCTACAATCTAAGGTCCAACAATATTTTAACTCTCACCATTCCAATAAAAAGTGTTTGGAAATCAAATATAATCGCTGAACCGTTTGTGATGAAATCGAAACACGGGAAAACGTAAAAACATCACAATGACAACTTCCCACATGTAATCAAAGCGATTAAGTTCGATGGTGTCAGCGGCAGCAAAAGTACATCGAAGCCAATGAAGACGGTGCTGATAATAGAGTGTAAATGTGTCCCGTAAAACCACTGTTGTGAGAAAGGGACAGATATATCAACATATATCGATAAGTTGAACAATTACGGCATTTCCATATGATAGTTCTTCATTGATCTGACATCTGTGATAATGTCAACTGTCAATGTTCGAGTTCGAAAATTTTTAACCGACACGTTTGTTTTGAAAATGAATGATGAATGTTTGGTGAAGCTGTAAAACTGTTTTTTTAAACTTGATTATTCCGAAAGAATTAGATAACTTTAACAGTACTAATTATTATTTAAGAACATTTAAACTATGAAATGATATTTCTAAATGTGCTGTGGTAAAAAACACGAGAGAAATGGTTTCCATGATGAGCTCGGAAGCAGTTATGGATGATATTTTTATTGGAAAAATAGATGACTGTAAGTGTTAAGTTCCCATGATTTGCGTAAGTTCTCATTTAGTTCTCAATTTCAATTTTACTATTACTTTAACAGGTGACTCAGATGTGCGTAAAACGGGACAGGAAATGGATATCATTAGACAAAGAACAGTTGCGTATGAATATCTTTGTAGATTAGAAGAAGCAAAAACATGGATGGAAAGTTGTCTGAAAGAACGCCTACCGTCAGCTACTGAGTTTGAAGAGTGTCTGCGTAATGGTGTCTATTTGGCCAAGTTAGCTAATTTTATAGCACCTGAGTTATTACCTCTAAATAAAATTTTCGATATTGATCAAAGACGTTATAAGGTAACATATATATAATAGTAAAGATATATTTTAGATAGACTTGCTGTGCCCGCGACTTCGTCCGCGTGGAATAGTTATTTTGGGCATCATTGAAGCCGTTAAAGATTAATTATTTTTCCCCAATTTTTCGCATTTTCTTTTATTTTTTCGCTCCTAATAGTTGCAGCGTGATGTTATATAGCCTAAAGCCATCCTCGATAAATGGTCTATTCAATACAAAAATAATTATACATAAAATTTTTCAATTCAAACCAGTAGTTCCTGAGATTAGAGTGTTCAAACAAAGATACAAACAAAGTCTTCAGCTTTATAATATTAGTATAGATAATATTTTTTAATAAGCCGTATGAACTGTGTCTGCCCACCCAGCCATGGGAAGCTGACTGGTTAGGTAGACTCGAGCCACAAAACCCACCAAATTTACCTGAGAATGTGCTCTGTGGTTCTATCTTGGGACACTCTGGGAACTCTTCAGGGAGTAGAGTTACAACAGTCAGCACATTTAGACATTATATTAGAAACTTCAATTTGGCTTTTGTATTGTTTAAAAACTGTTTTAACTAGCACTGTTTTAATTATATTTTTATTGAAATGTTGGCTGGAAGAGATTGCTTAGCGATAAGTCTGCCTTTGCTTAACATATTAATAATGTATGTTTCTACTACATATGCATTTTTTATGGGCAGTCAAGATAATTTGTTTGTATTGTATTGAATATAGTATTAACATTGGAACCAACACAGAGACCCAAGGATCAAAATCATACCACAAGAAATAAATGTACAGAAGAAATAAACTCTACTTCTACATCTTTAGAGTTTAGTACATACTTTGTCATTGTTGCAGATTTAAATTACAAAAGATAATTTAATTGAATTTTAATAATTTTCATGACATTTGTTTATTTTTCAGATTATGGGACTGCAATTCAAACATACTGATAATATAAACCAATTTCTGCAAGTCTTGAAGAAGACAGAGTTACCAGTTGTTAGTACATTTATTATATCTTTTAAACATTTGTACATCTATTATATATATATATATATATATATATATATATATATATATATATATATATATATATATATATATATATATATATATATATATATATATCAATTAATTGTAAACTTTTTTGTTCTATCTAGACATTTCAGCCAGAAACAACAGATATCTATGACAAAAAGAACATGCCTAGAGTGATATATTGTTTACATGCACTTAGCTCCCATTTATTTAAACTTGGAAAGGCTCCATTAATTAAAGATGTCTTTGGAACTGCAGTGTTTACTGGTATGTGTAATTGGTAATAAGTATACATAATCACATTGTTATCCCTTATGGGGTAGGCTGAGCTAACAGTCTTAAAAAGACTGTGCTGCTAGATGATTTCCTTAAAGGACATTTCCGAGAACACATTATACATGTATATGAATGTATACAACAAATACAAAAAATAGATAAAAGACTGACTGGGCACAGCCAGACCATCAGGATTTCTCATAAAAAAGTTTTCTAAATCATCAAAACAAATATTTATTGTCTAGTAGTATACAAGTAGTTTATTGTAGTAGTAGTAGAGCCTATATCCCATTCATTTGTTTTAGATGAAGAACTTGATTCAGTATCTAAAGATTTGCAGAAATGTGAGCATCCACTGCCATCTTTCCAAAAAATTGGAGGAATTTTATCAAAGACCAGTGCAGGGGACAAGGAGGCTTTCCATAAGGCAGTTATTGAGTTAAATAATATTTTGGATTCTGGAAAATCTATTACTTCTACCATATTGAATCCACAATTGAAACTTAGATATGTACAAAATAGACTTATTGATGAATATAGAAAAGTTTTGAATGCAGCTAGAAAAGAAAAAATACAAATAGCCCATAATCATTCGCTGAATGATAGTTATGTTCCTGATGAGTATGATGAAATGTTGACTCAAGTGGAGATACAAGGCCATATTACTGCAGTCAATTATAAATTCTTGTGGAAATCATTGTGTACTGCATCACAATCAAATAATTTAAAAGATATAGATAAAATATTTAATGAAGAATGGGTAAAAGTAAAAAATTATGACAAAAATAACATCGATTTTTATTATGATGTTGTTAGAGAAATTATGGAATTCAACAAAGATGTTGATGTAGAAAGTGTGACAAACTGGCACAAGATATTTCAGAACATTGTCAATGAAGGGAATCGCAAGTCTCTAAAACATGTGGATCACAAGAAAGCTATATGTGAGGTAAATCGTGCTTTAGACAAAGGGGACCCTGATGAATTATATAAAGCTTTGACAAGTCCCCATTTGGGATTAAACATAAAGATTGATAGGTTTGCAGCACCACTATTGTTTGAAGAAATGAAGTTAGAGAAATATGAATTAGAAAAGAATTTGAATGAAAATGAAATAGCAGCATCAGTTTCTTATCTGACAGCTATAGCTGCAATTTCTCAAGCTGTGGACAGGGGGGATGAAGCCGCAGTGTGGCACTCACTACAATCAAAACAGGTTAATTTAGAAGGCTTGCGTCCTCATTGCCGTCGTCGTTATCTGTCAGCACTAGTGAATGCTCTGCAGGTGAAAGTTAGAGAACAATGTGGTTGTTCTCTGCTCACTTTGGAAGATATCCGTGATACTATTGATATGGTCAACATGAAAGATGATGACAATGATGAATGTATGTATCTTCTTTTTACTTTTTTGAAGGCAGCATAAAATTAATCATAAATTGATTTATTTTTTTATCTTACAGTGGTTGAGATAGTTGATAGAATTAACAAGGCTGTTTTTGAAGAAGATTCGGAAACTCTAATGACATCGTTGAGAAGTGCCTGTTTACAATTACCATCACCACTGCATATGGAAGAGCAGCATTTATATTTGCGTATGTTAAAAAAGAAGTTGGTACATAAAGAATCTCAAAATCTCTGGCTAGATGACATAGTGGAAGTTATTAATGAAGTTAATTCAGAGTCACTGAAAGTAAAGGGATTGACAGAAGCCTTAGTCCATTTGAACTTGGCAGTTATAAAAAATGATTTAGATGAATTTTGGGATGCACTTTCATGTCCTCTGTTATCTGGACCTGGTTTGATAGAAAGCTCATGTAAGGATGTTTACTTCCAAATGTTTTCCAAAGCTTTGAAAAAGAGAGGCCATCATATTTGTCCATGGATTGTCTCTCATACAGATGCAGGGAATACTGTTTATATTGATGTTGAGTCATATACCTACAGCTGGAAGACTCCCAGAGATTTTGTTCCATATGCCCGTTATCTAAGCAGGAAAGATGTGAGTGTTCTTATTGAAAAGACTAATAAGCATCACATTAATAAATATAAACAAATCATAATTGAGAAAACAGTTACAAAAATTCAGGCATACTGCAGAGGATATTTATTTAGGGAAATGTTTCGACGAAGACTTAAATATTTCAGAGACAATGAAGAGTATGTAATTAAAATACAAGCTTGGTGGCGGAAAATATTGATACATAAAAAATATGGAACTATTATTAAGATGAAAGCAATTGAAGCAAAACTAAAACGAGAGAGGAAGCAAAATCCATGGGTTTGGTATAAAGTACAGGTATTTCATATGAATATGCATAAATATGCTTGTAAATTTCTTAAAATTGTTCCTTTACTTAATGGGTTGTTATTTATTTCAGGAGCATAAAATTGTAAAAATACAAGCTCGGTGGCGCGGGCGCAGAGCTCGCCAAGCCTTTACTTCTTTGTTCCACTCACCAAACCCACCCTTGAAAGCAGTTAAAAAATTCATTCCCATGTTAGATTTTTCTACTGATGATTATGACCGCGAAATTGAACTACAAGGTCTCAAATCTGAAGTAGTGCAATCTATACGAAAGAATCAAGAATTATCAAAACAGATAGACGACATGGATCTTAAAATTGGTCTCTTGGTTCAAAACAGAATAGCATTACAAGAGGTAGCAGCACACGGCTTAAAGTTAAACAACTTAGTCAAACACAATTCCATGACTAAACTGGTATTCCAGAATATTCCAGAAGGCAAAGGAACACTGATGACAGTTTCCACGGCTGTAAAAGGCCTGAAATCACTCACTAAAGAAAGCAAGCGATTGTTAGATGGTTACCAACATTTGTTTTATGAACTACAAACGAACCCGACATATTTATCTAAACTTTTATTCTGTATACCACAAAATAAAACCAACTTTTTCCTACAAAATGTGGTTCTAAGTCTGTATAATTTCGGCGCCTATGCTCGAGATGAGTATTTGCTGTTGAAATTGTTTAGATTTACATTAGAGGAGGAAATAAGTTGTAAAGTGGTAAAGCCCTTTGATGTCATTGCTTCAACTCCACTGGTTCTCAAAATGGCAGTGAGTCTGTCAAGACAGTTGTCTGGTCTTAACAGCCTTCAAAGTATAATTGGACCTTTAGTAGAGAAGATGTTGAAAGACAAAGATTTGAATATAGAAACTGGGCCTGTGGAAATTTACAAAGCATGGAGGAATGAAACAGAAATGAAGACTGGGCAAATATCGTAAGTATTAATTTATGCATAGTTAATAAATACACTATAGTTGTTGATCCACAGAAACCGAAATAATACATATGTACATAAAATCACGCCTCTATCCTGGAGGGGCAGGCAGAGCATACATCGGAATAATATAGTTAAAGTGTACTTACTTAGTCCTAATTATTTCTATCTATGAGTTCACTTAAGACTATAGTCAGAGTAATCATTTCACATCATTCAATCACATTGTTTATTTCTAGAAAACTACCTTACAATGTGACACAGGAGGAAGCGCTCTCGTATCCAGAAGTAAAAATTCGTTTAGAAACAGCTTTAAGCCAGCTCAAAACAATCGTGACAATGTTTCTAGATAAGATAACGCAATCGACAGATTTACTTCCCTTTTGCATTACATACATGGCCAGAGTCTTGCATAGAGCTCTTACTTCCAAATTCCCTCATACTCCTGAAAAGGACATATTGAAGGTATGATTATGGAATATATTATTGCTAGAATAGTGACAGATAAAGATTTTATGTGATTATTGATCTTATTTGGTTTATTGTAGGTGATTGGTAATTTAGTGTATTATCAATTTCTGAATGCGGCTATTGTAGCCCCTGATGCTTTCCACATTATCAATATGCCAAATGGTGCTGTGTTAACAACTGACCAAAGGAAAAATCTTGCATCAGTTGCTAAAATACTTCACTTTTCTGCTGCTAAGAAAGGGGTAAGTTGTATCTTTATCTTTAAGAACACATACTCGTACACTTGTTATGTATAATTTATCCTGTTTACACAAATTCTACTTATAAAAACTTTAATTGCCGTGCCGTGTGGTTCCCGGCACTAATAAAAAAAAATAGGACCACTTCATCTCGTTTCCATGAATGTCGTCAAAGGCGACTAAGGAATAGGCTAGGCCTAGGCCTAAAAGAATCTCAAATTTATAATTTGAGATTCTTTTAGTTTAGGCGATGGGCTAGCAACCTGTCACTATTTGAATCTCAATTCTATCATCAAACCAAACAGCTGAACGTGGCCTATCAGTCTTTACAAGACTGTTGGCTCTGTCTACCCCACAAGGGATATAGACGAGATAATATGTACGGTCGCGTTCATAATTGCAGTCATAGTTCGCAAAACTTTATAGCTTGCACCGCTGCTATCACTCACACATTCACACAATAAACAACAAGCGGTGAAACGTTGGGTAACGCGCCATCAAGAAGAGGGTAGTGTAAAAAGTCGACCGCGCAGCGACCGTCGTCCGCTAATCAACACAGCGACACGCCACACAGCGGAGATCCATGGTGGAACAGTACGAAAATAATGGCTTCATACCGACCAGAACATTTGCGGAACAGTTCGACACATCAGTGGTTACTGTTAGTCGAGTTTGCATCGTGAGGGACTACACCACAGACAGCCAGCAAGAAAGCCGTATTTATCCGAAATAAATAAGCAAAGACGTTTAGAATTTGCTCGGCAGTATTTGGATTTTGACTGGAGAAAAGCGATATTTACGGACGAAAAGTTCGTTTATGTCATCACAACACGGTAGGCTTCATTTATGGCGAAGAAATGCAACTCGGTATGAAGAAAAAAATATTGTGCCAAATATGGAGTCTGGACACATATCTGTAAATATGTGGGGCTGGATGAGTGCTGCTGGACCTGGGGAACAGGTGTGGATAGCAGGACGCGCTACAGCTGCTCATTATGTGCAAGTGCTGCAAGAAACCAAGTTACCAACTGTGCGGTGTATTTAACCGATTGATGATATGCCAACAATATCATTTGTGCAAGACAACTGCCCTGTGCATCGAGTCCATATAGTGCGTGAAAGGTTCTGCCAATTTATATTAAAAGTACTAATTACTTGGATAGTATTTTAAGGACAGCTTCAATATCTTTTCTTTATGAAAACGAATAATTAAGCTGTAAACTTAATAACAGGAGATAAGTGGATAATACAATTAGTGTAATATACTATATATGTATAGCTTTATATAATCATCAATATGTAAATAAAACTATAGGTAAACTGTTTCAATAAAATTTACTAATTTTAATTATTGAATGTTTTATTTTGCTCCCTCTTCTTTAATATTTCTTGCTGATTTCCGTGTTTGAAGACACGGGTATTGTAATTCTTAGATATCAGTTAGTTAGTTAGTCAGTCAGTTACTTAGTTCAAATGGCACCTTGAAACATTAAAAATTGTCAGTAAAAAAATCAAAAAAATAATCCTTGAATAACTTCGGAATCCAAGTAATGCTAGTAACAAGCGAGTGTGAGCAAGCGAGATTATCTAATATATCTTAGATCTCACTTGCTCACACGAAGTAATAAAATTGCTACCCAATAACTTTCAAAGGAACCACTACCTATGTTAGGGTCGTGTGCAGACAAACTTTCAACCTTATTGAAATGACATAAGTCTTGCAGTCGCAGGTTTCCCTCTATAGGCAAATCTTATGCAAATAATGAGAGACGACGATATCTCGATCGACAATTATCGGGGCCAGTTCGGCCATCGTTGATTACCTACTCTTTCTGTTTTGTTATGTTATATGTCATAGAATAATAAACTGTTTTCCTTAGTAATCATTGGTATTAAAGACCGTATTCATTTGAAGGAATATTTATTCTTTTTAAATATGCATGTGTGTGTGTATCTAGTGGAACCACAGTGCACGCTATTTTAACCCGTAAGAATTTTAAAACTATGACTGCAGATATGAACGCGATCGTACGTATATATGTATAACTTTAGTTATGTGCTTTCACCTACAGCTCAGCCCGAATTTAAAGTACCTTGTCTTTCGTACTTTATGTATGTAAAATTTCAGATCACTGCAGTGAGTTATCTGTAACTACCTGGCGTTCCACTCAAGGAATCCGATTTTATACTGACCCGGGGATAGTCTTAGGAAATGGCATTCGGAACAAATTCTGAGCCAAATTATATTATTATTATATAAAAAAACCTAAAGAATTAATTATGCTTTTATAAAGAATTTTATTTTTATTTATGTATTTACAATATTATTTTTCAAGTTTGGCGAGGAATCTAGTCACTTGCGTTGTCTCAACCCATTTATAGTGGAGTGCCACGAAAAGATGAAAGAATTGTTTAGACGCTGCTGTCGGGGACCCACATTGGAAGAATATTTTGCTGTAGATGAGTATACTGAAGCAACTTTGCTGCATCATCCCCATATCTACATAACTGTTCAGGTATGATTTTATCGGAATAGTGCATGAAATTATAAACATAGTGTGTGCCAACTGCTTCTTTTCTCGTTCAGATTGTAAAAGCCAATCAAGGGAGAGGCTACTAAACTTGGGATTCTTTTAGGCGATGGGCTAGCAACCTTTCAGTCTTTTCAAGACAGTGTGTGGTGCAATCATGACCTCAGTTTTATTTTTGAAAATATTTGTTCCTAAAATTTGCACCAAGTTTCGTTAGGACTAAATCGATATGTCATTTAAATATTTAATTACAATATCACGCTTTTTTGTCATGGAGGTTAGGTCAGACAGAGACTCGATGACTACATTCTCAATGATTTCTGGGCTCCCTAACTAATATTAATTTTATTTACTGCGACCCGCCCGGGCTTCGCACAGGAAGTATATATTTTATACATAAAACTTCCTCTGAAAAACTTCTTTCCAATATTTCAAACAGAAACAAATAACTAAAGAAACTAAATTTCCGACATTAGCACATACATACAGACTGAGAAAATATGGGGCCTTATAATTTATAGTGATGACGACGACATATTTATTTGTTAAAGGAAATCGTAGATACCCACGCTCTCTTAGTGGAGTACCAGGATATCTTAGCTCCAGACTCAAGCGACCGCTTGAACGAGCTACTGGAGGAGCTGGGGGAGGTGCCCTCGGTGTCGCAGCTCGCATCTCGTGATATCGACACGGTACGTGTTTTGTATTTTCTTTAAAGGAAATATTAGAAACCCTTTATGGAATGTTGTACCAAGATATGTACCAAACTCGAATCAAGCGACCGGCTTAAAGAAGTAGCGAAGAAAAAACAAAGTGGTGCCATTCGCTTCTCACCTTAAGAAGATTGTAAAAGTTAATCAAGGAAAGATTTACTTTGGTATTCTTCTTTAAGGCGATGAGCTAAGAAATTGAGAAAATCTCTGAATTTGAAACTGTTCTATTTAACTCGTCAGGGATAAGAAGTGTTATATGTACTTAGTAAGTACATATAACACTTCTAACTAACTAACTAACTAACAAGAAGTGTTATATGTACTTACTAAGTACATATAACACTTCTTATCCCTGACGAGAGACTACTACTTACTTCGATTATTACAGGTAATGGGAGATACACCGGAGGAGAATGCGAGACTGGAAGTGTGTTTGGCGCTTGTGAATAAATTCCAGGCGCCTTCAGATGACATGACTGATTTAAATAAGCTGTTTATAAAGACCAAGGAGTTGTGCGTTGCCATCATACCGTTTCTTAATGGTAAGTGCATTGTTTATATTAAAATTTGATATTATAATTTTTCTGTAAAATTAATGAAGATTCCTGCCTGATTTCCTGATCTTTTAAGTAGAAAAAAAGGATGATACAAAAATAGGGAAAACAGTACCTACTATCAGGAAATCTCAAGTCGTGAATGATGAAATAAACACTAATAAAGTTAAATAATTACACTTTTTTATAGGTGAACATCTTTTAGAAGCTTTATGTATAGGCACTACAAAGGAACAGCAAGAAAAATACGCTGAAAAAGTTCAGAGAAGGATTTATTCCGGCCAAGCAAAACCAGACGAGGTCATGTCATTAAGAGAACATATAGCTAAGTTACGACGCAATTTACAAATGCTGGAGGACGAGGGATATGTGACAAGGGAAGATGGCTACCAGGCATTGATAACGTCTATAGCTCTTGATCTTTGCAATAAGGGCAAGTACCGACAAGCTCAGAGGAGAGCACTAACCACACTCACGCGCACTAAACAAAGTTTGCAGGAAAAAACGAAGTACTACGAGGAAAAGTGCCAGTCCTATGATCAATATATCAAGTCGTGTCTGGCCAATCTTCACGCAGGGAAAAGGTTTGTTTGAAAACAATTAATAGGATAGACACAGAAATGCTTGAATATTATTACTACTTAGAAGATATCTTCTAGTAAGTTTTCCTAATTATATAATTAATCAGTCGACTTGGTGATATAAAATTATCTCACTTTTCCACAAAATTGAAACTGGGACAAAATGCTGATTGTGAACATACAAACAAATGAACAAAAATGGGGTCAAACAAAAATATTTTGATTTTCACAGGAGTGTCCACGCTTGCCTAAGAAGATCAGGAAAGGATATGCAAAAATTGAAATCTAAACTGACTGTGAAGTATTCAGGTGCCAAGTTGTTGGAAAGAGGCGTCTTGTTGGAGATAGAAGGGCTCTCGCCGTCGCAGTTCAAGAATGTTCAGTTTGACATCACGCCGACCGACACCAACGGCGTCTTCACCATCAAAGGCAAGTTTATGGGCGTAGAAATGGAATCGGTTGAAGTAGATATACAAGATTTGCTACAAAAGCAGTATGAAGGATGTGCTATAATGGACATGTTCGGTAAAGCGAAAATTAACGTTAATTTGCTTATATTTCTGTTAAATAGTAAGTTTTATGGTAAGGTTTAGATAACATAACTTTTGATCTGTTAAAAATTTATTCAGTGTTTGCGCTATTAAATTAAGTTTTTTTTACATTCAAAACATCACTTTTGATCTTGTTACAATTATTTGTTTGTGATAGTCGATAATCACAGGTTATTGTCATTAAATCATGGTTAAAACAAATTTTTACAGATTGATTTTGCTCTCTATTTATTTTCACAACAATAATTTACATTTATAGCACGTCACACAATAAACGCTGCTTAGCGAGGGAGGCCTCGTGTGTTTACCAATAACATTTCCTTCTTGTACAACTGTAGTGTATGGTAGATGTAGTGTAGTTGTAGAAATTTACTTTATTACTATGAATTTGATTTGTTTTTCTTATAGAATTCGGACTAATATAAGACTGTAGAAATGGCAACTAAATGGTAAATGTTTAAAACCAACTTCAGTCAAACGTTTTCCTATTGCATCTCGATAGTCGTTGCAAGATACGTTCCTACAGACTGAAATATAAATTTCTATTGTCTTATATCATTTTGATTTATATGATAAGGTACTCTTTGATTCGAATGTCAATACCAAATTGTTTTTTCATGAAGTATTAGTTATACCAAAAATATTTGACGCTTGTGTTATTTAATTATTTGATTTAAGGTATGTACATGTTTAAGTCATACAATTTTTTGTGTATGGATATAAGAATGTGGACGATATACTCAGTGTGTTTAACGCATCGGTAATATGTCTATCTCTCTCTCTGTTTCTCTGTCATCGTAAGATATTTTAAGCTAAAGGAAGCATAAAGTTTTGTATATGTCACAATAACCAACAACAACCTGCTTCTTCTTTGAAGTCAGTTGATATGAATTTGTTTTTAACTTTCAAAGTTTTTAGCCTTGGGAATCTTCTTGATTTTATTTTTAATTTTATAGAAATGTACCAAAACTATTTAAGCAATAAATATATTAACATTATTGCTACATCGATATAATTCTAACGGTCGTATAAAAACCGCACGTCTTTGATCACCATGCGTTTTTAATTTAAGAATGAATAATCTGTTACTAATATAATGTTGAAACAAGTGTTTTAAATTTCTTTTGTAAAAGAAATGAAGATGTGTATGGCAAAAAGTTCGGCTGATTATTCTAACATAGACTCTAACGCTTTAACTAATATCAAGTTTATATTCCTTCACCAAGAAAAGACATGAACTGTGGTTAATTAAAGGAGGCATTTTCATAACTGGAATATTTTATTAATTTCTAAACATCACATGTCATCACACAAGAAACGAATTATTCTTTTATTACAATTACCATATTTTTCTAATAGATGTTGATTTATAATCAACTTCATAAAACATAGACAATCTTCTTCGTTGTAAAAGAAACATTACTTCGACGTTGTTAAACTTACCACCACATCCCTTTTTTCTAGGTATCAATAAATATAATAAAACAGTAAAACATGTCGCGAGCAACAACAACTTGTCCGGCTCCATCGACGAGCACACCAGCACTTCCAATTAGCCACAATATCAGTGTCCCCCGGCGCCCTCCGCGCCGCCCGCGTTCCCCCCCGCGGCGTTCCCCCACGCCGAGCTCCCGTACCCCCCGGCCGCACAGAGATCCAACTCCACTAGTTGTCCAAGGTTTAACTCCGATTAGTCACAGTAGCGCTGGACTGCTGGCAACGGATTCTTTCACAGGAACGAATTCGAACAACTCGTGTTCATCCGTGTCCGGTTCCCCCCCGCCCGAGAACGACGAAGAGGGTGGCAAGCGCGGGGTGCTGCCCTGGCACGCCACGCAACAGCCAAGCCCTCATGATTTGCGTGGCGTGCCTGGGCAACACCCCGCGCTAATCATGAGGGCTTGGCTGTTCCAACATTTAGTTCATCCGTATCCGACGGAAGAGGAGAAGCGAACGTTGGCTGCGCATACGCGGCTCACGTTGCTGCAAGTCAACAATTGGTTCATAAACGCGCGCAGGCGAATACTAAAACCCATGTTGGTTTGCTCAGATAAACCTGTCGGAAAGAAAAATAAAAATGGATCCTCAATAAACATGAGGTATTGGCCGGACGCTCTCTCCAACCCACAGTTTACAGCTGGACTGCTTTCATCATTTCTGAGCATTTTCTGTTAGCGTTTAAAAATCGAAGATCTGGAACACCTGATGCAGAATCATTATATACCAGCTAAATCAACCGAATTATGGAAAAGATGTTTGGACAAAAGTTCAACCTGATGAGAATTTTCTTTGGACGAAAATATAATGGAAGATCTGGATCATCTGATGTTGAAGCCAAAGGGACCAGCTACTCTGTAATATGTACCGAAATTTGAGTAAATTTAATAACCTTAACCTTCGTATTTCTAATAACACGCAAACAGAGTTGCAGGCGTCAAGTACTAAAAATAATTCGGGACTTTTATAACCACGATTTGTATATTTTAACAATTATATACTTATATTATCCGTCACTTCCCCACGGAAAATTTTACCTATAATTGTCCTCACGAACAGCAAAGTTTTTATATGTACATTAGTATGGATGTACTTAAATCTTTTTTATACGAAAGGAGCTTTTACTGACACGACGAATTAAACGTCTAACGTTTCTACAAAAACAAAAACGATGAATTTAGCATCACTTACAAAAAGCAACAAAAGAATACAGGGTTTTTGCAAATCCCACGGGAACTATAGTTTTTACCGGGATGGTATCCTATGTCCTTCTCCAGACTTAATTATATGTATGTGATATTTCAAGAAGATTTATTTAGATTTTAACCCGTAAAGAGATAACAAACAAAAAAATATTTTCGCATTTATAATATTAGATGAGATTGGGATGACCACAACCGAACACAGTAATATACGAGTATGTCAACTTGTTAGAAAAGTCACAAGTACTTATCAACCATTTAAATTTAATTGAAAATATTATGTAAAGAAAGCAGGGACCTACGTTCTTGCTTACCTAGTAACATATAAATATTGAACTTCACGAAGGAGACACATCGACAATGCTAAACCCTCCTTCATAATGCGTTGGTCTGACATGCTTTTGGCTATTTAATATTAAGAAAATTTCTGGCAATGAGCTACAAGTTCAGGTAATTACATCTTGTCTTTCATTCTTTATCTTGTGTTGTAACAATTAACAACAAAGTGTTCTATTTCTATCGATTTAAGAGACGCACGAGCAACCATGACCATGACATGTATGTATTGCGTCAGTATTTACTACGTAGGTGTGCTAAGAGTGGTGGGGCGCGGCTAGTCTGATTACGATGTTACTTAATGGAGATCATAATTTCCATAAACAAGAATAAGATTAAGTTTAAGAATTTGTTGGAATAGGCAATATAAATTGATATTACCTACTTATTATTTTAAATCTTGTATCATCACATTTACATTATCTTTTTTAGAGATAAGATTAGCCATAAGTCGTCAAAAGTGTTCATGTGTTTATGTATCTTAAAATGCAACTCTTCAGAAATAAAAGGATAATAATATTTATTTGTGGAATATTCTTCACTCTTTTTTACTGTGAGTTTCTTATTTATTATGTGGTCATATCACAGGTAAATATACTTATTTTTATGAATTATAACATTTATAACCTCTGAAATATGAATAGTTTTCTTTTTCAGACGTATTAAGTTAAAAAATTATTGTTCTCATTATTACTTACCTACTTCTTTTTTTTTCAGTGTGATTGGCTTCCTGTAAAAGGATCAAAAGTAGATGCTGGAACTCTGAAAGCCCTTATTATATCTGATACACACATAATGGGTCATCGTAAAAGTTTTTGGATAGATAAATTAAGAAGGGAATGGCAAATGTATCAGTCATTTAGGGCTGTAGTGACATTACACAAGCCAGAAGTAGTATTTGTTTTAGGTATGATGTTTTTAAAATTTTTAGGTTATAAAAGTGTCATTTTAGGTTCATTTTGTCACATAATAACCTCTTACCTACCAAACCAGTTTGTTTTTATTTTTAATCAAGTTGAGCAAAATTTTTATATTTTTTATTGCTTAAGTTATACACGACACTTTATATTAATTTACAATCGATAATTAACTTTTTTTGGCATTTTAGAATGGGACCAACCACAATTTTTCCCATTGGGGATGTAGTAAAGATGACTTAGAGAATAACCATATTTACATATCTAGAACAAACTTCTATGCTGATGCGGTGTTGATAAAAAATAGTGTGTGTCATATACTTCCTTTCCTGCTCAAATTGTAAATTTCAATCAAGGGAAAAGCTTTTTAATTAGGCAGGCAATAAGAAAGGATTTTTCAAACCTATGAAATCTTTGTCGGATACTTTTACTGACATTGTTTTTCAATTAGCTTTATATATTATTTTTTACATACCTTCTCATAATTAGAATATTTATTTTTGTTTCAGGAGACCTTTTCGATGAAGGAGAATTTAGCACCAATGAAGAATTTACTAAATTTGTAAAACGTTTTCATGAAACATTTCCTTTGCCAGAGAATGTACCTATGTACATAACTGTTGGTAATCACGATATCGGATTCCATAATAAGTAGGTATAAAGAAGTACTATGTGTTCTTATCCTTTGTTAGGTAGGTACACTTTCAACTTAGCCATAGAAATCAGAATGATATAAGACAATAGAAATGCTATATTGTGCTATATTATACATACAATAAAATCGTAAACGAGCTGTCTGTACATGGAATATATTTTCTAAAATTGAGTCATATGCATTATTCGTATGCTACTGAGGCTGCTGTTACTTATTGTTTATTTTATTCAAATCGGCAAAAAAATAATAATCATTTTTAAATTAAACTTTTAAGTAGGGATTAATTGTTACTGGTCGTTGGATGACCGCTTTTTATTCAGTTACTATTTCATTACCGATACCAAAGTTCTTGAAAGATATTGGCAAAAATCTATGGAGATCTATAAAACCCAACAGAAGTAAAAATGAGATTTTTAGAATATCTATATTTATGTTTGTACTAGAAAATTAATGATCCGATTTGAATTCTCAGAATTGTAAGGCTCAGCTTGTGAAAGAAGATGTAGTTACAGGAATAGAAAAGGGTATGTTGAGATGGTTCGGTCATGTGGAGAGGATGAATGAAAACAGGTTGACTAAGCAGATATACATGGAGAGTGTGGAGGGAAAGGTCGGAGTGGGAAGACCTAGACGAACGTATCTTGATCAAATTAAGGACGTCCTGGTAAAGGGTGAGGTCAAAAGTACCCGAAACCGCCGAGCTTGCATGAAGAGAGTTATGAATGTGGATGAAGCGAAGGAAATATGCAGAGATCGTGGCAAGTGGAAAGAGGCAGTCTCTGCCTACCCCTCCGGGAAAGAGGCGTGATTTTATGTATGTATGTAAGGCTCAGCCCAACTTAAAAACTGGTATACAACAATTTCCTCATCCCTATAAAAGGCAATACAGGGGGTCAGCTTTCGTACGTTTTACGCGGGCGTATCCTAGTCACTTCTAAAACCGTAATGCCCTTAATGTCTCATTTATATCTAACAATTAAAAACCCTTTTGAACAATTATAAAACTATTCAATTTTTTTTTATTTTAACACAAAAATGTTCATAGATCCAGTTGATTGTTTATAGTATATACTCTTACACTAAACTAAAACAGGTACAGCATTTTCGTAGCCTATGAACGCCAGAATATCACTTCTATCAGATTTACCTCCAAGCATTATGATAGGTCTTTATTTTTAAGATCTTAAATTCCACTAGATAATATTATTTTAGTATCAAAACCGGATCTGCGGAAAGATTTGCAGAGCAGCTTAGATCTCCATCTGTTCAGCTACTTACTATAAAAGACAATAACTTTGTATTGATCAACTCGATGGCACTCGAGGGTGATTCCTGTCGCATGTGTCGCGAGGCTAGGAGCAAGATAAACAATGTTTCAGGTAGATTTTTGATTAGCTTTTTCCACAGCTTCTCCCATGTGGTTAACAACTTCGGTATTTCTGTCTTAGCGCAAATAAAATTTTCTCAGGCCTAAATTTTATTAAATATCAACAATTTATTATAGGGTATTCATATGTTGATATCATAGAACAGGATATTAGGTTCCAAATGTTTTACTTATAAAAATTGGTGATAGTTTCTTGTCGCATTTCTTGCAGAATATATGAAACTTATACGACTGTTTTTCAGCTATACTAAAATGTTCTGCCGATGAGAGCTGTGATATGAATAACTACGATATTTCTATAAATCACAGTCGACCTATACTTCTTCAGGTAATGAAATAATTTTTAAATTTTCCTATCACAAGTGATATAATCTTTTTCTACTTTATACTTGTAATAATTATTATAAATTTTATATCTTTTTCAGCATTTTCCTTTGTATAGATTATCGGACGCCGTGTGCTCTGAGCCCGATGCACCCCCCTTGTCTGAAAAATATATACCATTCAGACTGAAAATTGATGCACTGTCTAAAGAAGCAACTGACGATTTAATTTCAAAGTTAAAACCCCGTGCAGTATTCGGAGGCCATACTCACTATGGATGTCTCTTGCACCACTCATATAATTATGACAATGAGAATGTAGAATTTTTCGAGTACTCTGTGCCTTCTTTTTCCATGAGAAATATATTTGAACCGAAATTTATGCTGGTATGTATCGGATTTTTGTAAAAACTGTAATCTTTTTCGAGTTTTACAATTTTCTGCCGTAGATTTCGTTGGTTAGCTGGTTGATCTTTATATTTCTTCCAAGCTTCGACTATTATTGATACTTGATAAAATAAGCTACCAACTGGTGAATTCGTTTGTGTTTGATTTTTTTCGGTTAAGTCAATCAAGAAATAATCCATATCTCATATTTTCTAGAATTTCATTTTTATTTAAGGTTACCACAACACCAGATGCATATGCTGCAAACAAGTGCAGTCTGCCAAGAGAAACTACGATTATAATAACGACAGTTATTCTACTCCTTGCTACGGTATGGTTCACATGCAGAAGGAGAACTTTCGGAAGAGGATTATATCAATTAAGAAAATACAGCATTGTAAAGTAATCTCAAGATTATATTCCATAATAATAAATATTTTTGACAAGATCGAGCACTTTATACACTTACTTACTGTACACCTTAATTTATCTTTGAGTGTCACTATAACTGTATTTGACAAATTATCACAATATAAGCTAAAATAAATCTAAATTTACATTAGGATTCAGATTTTAATAAATTATTAGCCCTAAATTATGAAATTAAAATAAGAGGTAGATAATAACTTGCTAGAGATTCATTAGCTTTTATTACAAAATAAAGAATACTGATAATGGTACTAGAGCGTGAAAATGAGATTTTATCATTTTTGTTATTAGACTGCTGAAAAAATATTCAATTATTTGCAGTCTGGATTTAAGTACTTACAAAACAAATAAATGATTACCTACTTTTAACAGTTTCATAATAAACTATCATTGCTCAAGTACTTAACACTTATGTCTATAATCAGTCTAAACTCGAAAATGAGTTTTACAAATTACGTCTACTGAGCATTTTTGTCGTTAACAATACACAGATTAAATACAAGATTTTTAACAACCACTCCTAATAAAAACGAATCTATATGACTTGCTTTTTACTCGAATATTTTTATGTTCAATATGGACTGGGTTACCAATATTTAAGGCACTTGCCACAAGTCTACAAACTTATTAAGTAAGTACAAATGAACTCCATGATTTACCACCATACAACTGTCGAAAGCATTAGTTTTAGCACATCTATAATATCTATATATATTATATGGTTTATCTTGACGAGGCCGTCTATTTCAGTAAACACTTTTTTTGTTCTTATTAGAGGAAACAATAACTTATTTACAGGACATATACCGATATTAAAAATAATGGAGTTTTAATACGTACATGATGGAAAACCTTTGTGTCTCTAGTTGTTTATGCTGTAGTTCTCAATGCTGTTTCTAAGTACAACAAACTACCTTAGTATAATTAAAATGTTATAAAGTTTGTTAAAAAATATGTAGGTACGTACGTACAAGCAAGTATGAGCCTCATTGTTGTGAATAAATCCATATAAACACTAAATTATAACTAAGATTTTGTCAATGCAACATTTTAAATAAATTTCAGGACAGCACTTGGTAACTTGTAATTAAATGTATTCATAATTAAATAGAGAGGAAGACAATGCCCGTTGTTGAGTTCTATAAGAATATGATTTGGAGAACTCTAGGGTGTTTGTGGTTGGGCATGTCGTGTGATCGTGAGCGGGGCTGCGGGATTTGTGAGACGCGCGGCGTGCGGGGCGGTTGTGTTTGTTTCTGGTGGTACCCGGTGTGCGCGTGCCGAGCTGATGAACATATCACGGCGTGCAGATATCTATCGTACCGGCAAAGATTTGAATCTCCTCCACTAGCTAAATCCAGATAGCCGTTTCCTATGTTTTCCGTCTTCGTCTTTTGGAATGCATTGATTGGTTTCTCACTCACTGTGTATGATCTGTTACGCAGCTTTTGATATTTCGTTGTAATCTCTTCTTCATTGGCCACAGGATCACTGGTCTTTCTGAAAGGGAAAATATAATGTTTTTAAAATTCAATATTGTCTGAGTTAACGGAAAGATGATTGGTCATATACAATTACTATATAACGTTTAAATAGCTTTTGATGACAAATTTATTTACTATTAGCATTACAAAATTCATATAAACCTGTCTCAGAAAACCGTATTTCCAACATATTTCAAACGGGAATAAAATCCGTCAAAACATTCCGAGTATAGCGCGTACATACAGACATAAATTAGAGGGGGTTTATAATATTCAGTGATATGACTTTTGTTTAAATTCCGGAATAAACCCTTCACCTATTTTATTTTCTGATGAAAGGATTACAATCGTTATTGAAATTGTGATTTACTAACCTTGACGTTTGAAAGCTCATGTGATTTTTTTCCATGTTAGCTTGAATGATTTCAAGTAGCTCCCGTCTCTGTAAGCTGCCAGATCGCTTTTTAGTATGTTTTCTCTCCCTATGTTCCCGGCGATGGTGTCTGTGAGGACGAGAGTTGCTGATTGATTGCTGCGGTCGATGTTGTGTTCTGCGGTCGCCGGAACCAGACGACTTGGATGAGGCGTCATCTTCGTGCGATAGTCGTTCCCTCTCTTCTTCGCTGTCTGGGCATTCGGTCACAGGCGCGGGAGCAGCGACTAACGTTTCTTTCCGTCGCCGTCGCCTCCCCTCCCGTTTCTCTCGAGTTTGTGCACACCCGTCTTCCGGCACGACCGTTAGCCGCACCTGTATGGTTTTCGAGCCATAATGAGGCACTGTGACCGACTTCCCTATCGACTCGTATATCGTCGACACGATGCCAGCTATATCCTAAAAAATTAAACGATTTAAATAAATTATGTGCCGATAACGAGGTAATTAAATTTACTAAACATATATAATACGGTAATTTAAAAAAATTAAGTATCGATTTCTATGAAAGCCGTTATATGTAGTAAGAGCTATTTATTTGATATAATACAAGTTATAGCTACATATGTATGTACTTACATCTTTCGTCATTCTGCCATGTCCATCAAGATCGTACAGCGTGAAGGAAAACTGCAATGGCTGTTGTTTGGATGATTCAGGATGTTGAAGTTCTACGTCGCAGGTCAGTTCCTGAAAAAATAAAAGACTTGAAGTTAACGAAAAGATTATTCTTTTGTAGTTAATGGGGACTAGCAGACGAAAATTTTTTTGGCAATAAGCTTTGTCATATCTATAGTATGTCTTTTTAGTTTCTCGCTTATTGTGCTGCTCTAACTTCAAAATATGTATATAAAGGCGGTATAAGATAACCTGCGGCGCCGGTCGTCTCGGCAGGCGGCACAGCGGACATCGAGCGGCGGCCTTATCTCGTTCTTAAAAGGAAACTAGCCGCGCCTTTACGATCAATGAGATACGTGAGGCAAAGGCGAGCCGCCCGCGCCGACGACGCTGTGCCGCGACACAAATAGATGATTCATCTCATTATTCAATGAATTACTACGCCTCGATGACGTTACATTGATTTTACAATATAGATTATGTACACACACACACACAAATATTTACACGCTATAGCAGGACTTACATACATACATATAATCACGTCTATATCCCTTGCGGGGTAGACAGAGCCAACAGTCTTGAAAAGACCGACAGGCCACGTTTAGCTATTTGGCTTTAAGATAGAATTGAGATTCAAATAGTGACAGGTTGCTAGCCCATCGCCTAAAAATAATCCCAAGTTTGTAAGCCTATCCCTTAGTCGCCTTTTACGACATCCATGGGAAAGAAATGGAGTGGTCCTATTCTTTTTTGTATTGGTGCCGGGAACCACACGGCACTTATAGCAGGACTTATTTTTTTATATTTCGGCAAACTTAATAACGTTAGACGAACTGTAGATCAACTAAGCTATATACGTGCATACTCCTACACTACATATAAGTCTATAATCTAAAACAAATTTTACAAATTTTAACTAGAGAGGAACTACGTTGTCTACGATCGAAATTCCATAGTACTCAGTATGGGATCCAGTTACCCAGAAATAGTCACAATATGCAGTCAAATTTATTACTTATATTGATGATCATCATCATGATCAAACATGATGATGATCAAACATCTCAAATCATGTAGAAGAATGCCGTGTGGTTCCCAGCACTTAAGAATACCTAATGCCACTATAGGGATAGGCTAATAAACTTGAGATTCTCCTTTTAGGCAATGGGCTAGCAAGCTTTCACTATTTAAATCTCAATTCCATCAATAAGCCAAACGTGGCCTTTCATTCTTTTGAAGACTGTTGGCTCTGTCTACTTCGCAAGGGATATTGACGTGATTATATGTTGTATTATGTTGTTATTAAGACGTGATTATATGTACTCGTATATATTTATGAATGTAGAAGTGCAATACAGTGTCTGATATTGCAGACAAAATTGCAAACGAAATGATACGCTTTTCACAAAAAAAGCATACAATATATTTCGTTCTTTGATAATATCTAGCGTCATGATTAAGTTGTTCTTATCAATACTTTCTATCTTCCATTCATGGCACTTCGGGTAAATGAAATACTTGCGTATTTGCCTTATATTTGGTCTGCTACGATTTAATGTCAGATAACACAGAATGTGGGCTTTAAAAAGAGCCATCAATCACACACACAATGTATATTTTTTCGACTACATACAAGTTTTAATTAAATTAGTATTAGTGAACTCTACACAAAAACCCGGGAGGTGAAGATTTTAATACAAGATTGCTCCGAAGAAATGTCGGGTTGGTGTACGTAGGACTTTTATAAGTTTAAACAACCTACCTCGAATCGCAATCTGGGTTGTTTGTTCTCATTTCGATCGGCAGCTGTTGGAGATGGCGGAGGTTTGTACGTAGATTCAGGTATTTTGCTCGTCGGTCTTGGTGGGGGAGTGGTGGGCTGCAAAAGTGCTCTTGCTTCACTAGGCAGCAAGTCAGGTGGCGCCGAACATTGAGAAGCGGCACGCCCGACCAACTCCTCGGTATCCGTCTTTTCGCTCTCTGTGCCAACTGAAAATAACAATTTTTGATTAATCACTACATATTATAAAGTCCCCTATTTTCTCTGTTTGTATGTTTGCGCTAATCTCGGTAAGATGTGGACGGAATTTGTTTTTGTTTGAAATGTTAGAATGACTGTTTTCTGAAAGATTTATATATATGAATACTATCCGTGCGAAGCCGGGTCGGATCGCTAGTTGGTTTTTAATTTCAATCGTTGATATTTCGTTAACTTTCACCTAATGTAAGTACATATTTTCATTAAGATAAAAATTCAAAACATAAAAATACCGCGCAGGTCCAAGAGAATTCAGATAACCACCGTTTTTTAAAAGTGATTATCTTATTTATTTCTTTATTATTTATATGTACATCAAGAAAAAAAAATAAAAATTGAACATTTAGTACAAGGGCACTACTTATTTCTTGTACTTACTTTATAAATAAATTACTTTCATTGTTTATATAAAAAACTTTTGTAATAGTAGCAAATGGAACACAAAACATACAATTACTATAATGTACCTAAGACAAGTAAAACGATGAATGCTAACAAGTTGTCGGCAAACACCAAAAGGTGTATAAAACGAAGGGCCCCGAAGTTGCGAGTTACAGCGATTTCCTGGAAGGGCCCGGAGCCGATCGGCCTTAATGCCGGGCCGTCAGTCGCCGGCCCACATCTGCCGCTAATGTTATTTTTCTCAAAAGAAACCGATCTTTTATCTATGATCTTTGGTTTCGCTAGCTGGAATTGAAGCATTTTTGAAATTGGTTCTGCTACACTGTTTAAAGTATTCTCAGACTCAAACCTTCACAAGTTTGTATTCTGGTTTTGCATATCGTCTAGTTTATTAAATCTAGGCGTTTTCTTATATATTATGAATAAGACTTTGTTGAGTTGTTCCTAGCCCACTAGCTTTTTAACCTAATTCAATGTTGATATAGTTTTGTATACTACTATTTTAAGACCCTTGGTTGAATCATTCTTCAGAGGTTTGAAACTTTTATGGAAACCGAATTAACAATACGTTTATTTTCCAGTATTTTATTTTATATATAATATATAAATATAAATTCGGTTCGTGGACCAATGTTTGTACACTATGCATGTTTGAACACTAGGTTTACTTAATAACTTTCCGTTTATACAAACACATTGTTTGTTGAGTAGTTATCGATGTAGTGGATTCAAATTCAGCAATCATAGTAGAGAAGATAGCCAAATTAGGTATTATTTAGTTTCCTTTTTACATTATATTCACAAAAAAAATAGATCTGGACTTAAGCTTTTCACCTTAAATTATATCTGGTATAGCATATATAATTTAAAGTGAAAAGTTTAAGGTAAGACATGATTATTTGAATTTATGCCATTGGAAGTGCTTTATAGAACATTGAGGATGATTGGAGGTTTATCACAAAAGAAAACAATAATACCCTTGCAATTAAAAAATTACAAATTAATAAATAAAAATTGCAATAACAAATATAGTATTGAGTGGAGTATTTAAAAATATTTTGCGAGATTTAAGGTAACTTACTTAATATAAATTAAGAAATAGGCAAGAAATAACCAGACCATCAAGTCATATCATTATATAAATAAATATATCTAGCAATAAAGAGGACAAGTTAAGGGAATGGAACACGATACTCTTGATAAACTAAATCAAAGTAAAGGAATGCGGCGAGTGAAACGGCACGTCTGTTTGGTCGAGGTCGGCTCTTGTTTCAATCATCTCATAGCTGTGTTTTGTTCCAAACTTAACTCTGTGGGTTATATAGATATATTTTACATACATTGCATGCATTTAACAGGCACCGTTTACTGTCTTTATGTCGCCTTATAGTCTGTTAAAAATCTCGATTTTACGTATAAACGATTGACGTTTATTGACTGACTATCAAATAAGATCCATTTACGCAGGAACGCATCGAGCTATTTGTTTATGACACTTTAATTAAAAAGTACTCTAAGCGAAAATTTTTATACTAACAATGATTTTTATGAACTTTCTCCTAAACTCACTGAATTAGTATTTCCTGGGTTTTATGTAAACAAGAAAGTCTACGTAAGAAGTAAAAATCTGTAAACGAAATAAACCTCAAGCAGACACTTTCTTTTATTTATTTACGAAAAAGCGTTTAACATTTTTAATATTACAGTAGAACAGTTTATACAGTTGAGTTACTTCCTCTTGATCATGTTTTTCTGAAGGTCGTGTCTGTCCTGAAACTCTGACGGATTCGTTGACGAGCTGTTTATTCTGTCTTCGGTTTTTCTCAGGGAAGTGGCTATAGTAAGTCCCTTTATATTTGTTTCACTTGGTCCAGACCAGCGGGTCGGGGTCAAGATCTCTCCCATGGTCTTCTAGCCAATTAAAAATACAACCTTATACGTAGGTCTTTATAAAAAAACGAGCCTTTTCGTAGTCTTTATGTTGCCGATTACTATATATTGTTTCGTTCTTTATATTACACTCGAGGACCGAGCTTAAAACCATGGTCGGGAACTTCTTTGATGTTGAATAAAAGGTATCATTGTCTCCGCTTCGTCGACGTGCTTTCAACTTTTCTCTTTGAAGTTAATCAAATGAGCGGCACGACTCAGTTTACAACGAAAACTTTATTAACTGTGTTTTACGGGTTTGACGTGCGTACGGGAATATTAAAATGAAAGATGTTTTAGATATCGTGTTCTAATTGAAGTGTTCAACTTTCGTATATTCCGTAACTAAAAAGAAGATCAAAGCGATTGCTGTCTACTTTGAAGTACTGTTTTGTGGATAGTCTTGTGACGTGATGGCGTCTTAAAGAGGAAGTTTTAATTGTATAAAATGCTCTTTTGAGTTGTAATTTTAACCACGGCTTTAAATTAATTAATTAAATATACCTACATACACTTATACAAGCAATCACTTTCCCAGAGGGAAAGACAGATAGTACATCGAATATGTATTCTTACTTGTAAAATAAACCAGATAACATAATTTTATCATCAACTATTGTAGTTTTTTGTAAAAATTCCTTTCTTTTAGAAATCGATAGTTTCTTATTCATTTATTCGGACAGTTAAGTTTCATCTGATTTAAAAAACATGTTCTCACAAACGTTTTTTAATCACAAGACTTACATTTTGATTTAAATTTAGGATTCAGAAAATTACATTATTGCCTTAATACCTTACTGTAATTATAAAGGCAGAATAAGCAGTTTTTATTTTAATGTGTCATTTTTTCGGATCAGACCATCAAAACCCGTTTGTCGGCATTTTATTAAGAACGCGAGTAATTTTCGACTGATGTTAGTCTCAGATTAACCTCCTGCTGTGATTTTTTATATCTTTTTTGTTTTATATTGCGGCGGTTGGCGGTGCCTTTGATCTAAATTGTGAGGTCGAGATAAACAAGTCGGATACTTACTTTATTTTTATCACTGCGCATACACTACGCTTATATTTTGTACTGTAGTTAATTCATGTCAAATGGTTTGTTTTAGGTGCTAGGTAAGTAGGTACCTACCTACTTACAAGTTACTGACGTTTAGAAAAGTTGAGTTAATGATCTTTCTTAAAATTATGTTAAGAGACAATATTTTACATTTTAATGCAACAAAATTTATGTAGTAGTTGTAAGTAGTAGTTTTGATTTCATTTGACCGTTGTTTATTACTTAATACTTCAATCCTTGTCTTCTCTGACACCCGGCATAATAACTATGAAGCTTTGAGACGCTTTATAAGTGTTTGTATAGTCCCGTCCCATTTAATTTCATGATCATACTTTATGAAAGATGTTTACGTGGAAAGTCCTCGAAATTTTAATTTTTTACTTAAATTACAAGCTAAATCACGTTTAAAAATGAACGAAATTCGCTAGAAATAGTTTCATTTCATTGCATATTAATGATGACGACATTTAAGTCCACCCGCTTGTATTATGGATATTAATTTTCTCATCCCAACACCACATTATTCTACGTTAGTATAGAACTAGAGTTTCTATTAATTATTTGATACTACTCGATCCCTTCTTATATTATCCATACTTATCACAAAAAGACCTAGTCACGTTTCCTGTTTTATCGTGGGAAATGTTACTTACTGCTAAATTTCTTGTATCCATTTCTAAACTTGTTGCGCCACCACTTGACAAAGTGGTGCGCCATGGGGGCGTCCGCGGCGGGTGCCGGAGTTCTCAATGTTTCGTAGCACGTCATACGTTGCGCTCACGCACGCATCCCGTATACTTCAAAAAGACCGCGTAGTTTTGTTTCACTATAAATTAAATTTTAATCACTTCCACTATAATCATTCACAGCACAACACGAGGTTAATCAACGTAGTCAACAAAAACTCAATGACCCAGTTGTCCGCGTGAATATGAAGTGTCGAATAGATGCGAGCGACCGCCCTGCACGCGTGTTGTCGAGTGACTGACTGATGGATGGAGGGAGGAGGAAGGGAAGGGCACGCACGGCATGGCGGCGGCAGCGGGCGGCCGGCGCGGTACAAATACAATACTCGACTCGCCCGATGCGGTGCGTATCCGTGTCGATGCCGATTTGCCGACACAGTACGGCGAATGTCTTTCATGTTGCCGTGCCTTTCTGCTGATGAGTTCAGAAATCTACACGAATACCTACATACCCAATAACGATTAATAACACAATCAAGAGCCGATAAAACCCGTGAAGACAACCTGTGTTGTAGGTAACACAGGTTGTCTTCACGGGTTTTACAATTTACATTACAATGCACTATGCAATAATATGACACAAGTAGGTATTTTATCATTATTTCGATCACATTATTTGTGAATTAGATATTATTTCATATTTGTAACTTACCAGTCAGAAAACTACGAGAGATGTTAGTAATTTAATGAATTAGGTATACAAAACACTAAGACAGATTAAATAATCTTTTGGCTAATATAAAAAATATAAATTTAGTAGGTAAAGGAAAACTTATTTAATGCCTGTATAACCTTTAACCGATTCATATGATAGGTACCTACTTAGCACTAGCGGTTACGGTTGTGGTACTTACATAGCCAGCGGGCTACTTTACGATACGTGTGCGTTTTATACCTGAATGATTGATTACTAATACTAAAACGCAATTAGTGCTTGAAATTAACACAACAACTTAATGATCTTGTCTTGATTTTTTTGTCATCTGAGATTGATTTACCTGATTAGAGAATACTACAGAAAATTGAATTTATTGCTAGCAGTATCTTGTTCACCTAACTGGCAGCAGTGAAGTAATAGCATGCACGTAGTCTTGCGGTAACTGAGAGAAAGGTGCACGCTCATCCGCTCGTTTGGAGGCTTGGCATTGGCTCCGACCGGTCGACGACCTATACGACCGATCACAAAAAAGATTATTAAAGTAGGTAGGTACCTAGTTAGTGGTAACAGATCCTACCTCCACACTACTACACTTACCACAGCATCCGTTTCAAAAACGAGGAGTAGGTATAAATTCTTTGCAGGAGTACTTTACATGACGTGTCCGTATACCTACCTACATGTGGTCCATATAGTTTATACATAAGTTAAATTCGATAAATGATCTATGACCCAACCCATTGAAAACGTAGGTTTAAAAGATAATTTATGACAACTAAAAAAATAATTAATAATGCAAAGCTAAGGTTTAAAAGTAATTATAAGTATAAAATATGGTTCCTACTCTAATACATAGTGTTTTTCTGCTCTATTTGTCGTAGAAGTATTTCCTCGCTTGCCTTCATTAACCGCATAAGCAATTTGTAGTCCAACAGTTCATAGTAGTTGTTACACGTAGGTTCAAAGTCAAGTTGTACTCGTGGCAAAGCAAAAATGATAGATTTTAAATTAACTGAGTAGTTCAAAATCGTAAAATTAGGTATGTTAAATGTTCTACAATTAGACAACGGTATTTTCTTTCGCACTTTTACTATTTGTTTAACAAGATCAGTAAAAAAAAACAAGTTTTAAAATGTCTGTGGAATTAAGGGATCAAACTTACATTACTAAAGAAATCACTTTAGCTAAGTCGTAATCGCAGGCTCCTCTCTAGAGAGGTGGGTGCTGTAAAGAGTAAAATCCCAAGGGAATGACGATTAAAGTTCAAACTTAGGTTTAGATATTTCTTTGTCAGCGTATAGGAGACAGGATTTGGGTGTGGTTTGGTTGCGATGACTGGCGTTTGGAATTAGAATTTTACGGCCTCTTCGTGTTAGGTTTACTGTCGAAAAGTTATCTACAACCGAGATGAGGTCGTATACCAAAACTGACTTACAACAAACACTGTTTTATGACTGTAATAAAGGATTCGTCAGGAAGGGGAAAAATTGGATGCGCTCATTTCATTATAGCCATATCAACTGTATCATTAGAATAGCGCTATAAAAAGCTCGGCGGTCGCGATATGTTTAGCATTTATTGCCATCATGATTCAATTTTTATTAAGCCCAAACTAGGTCTCTTAAATAGGATAGGAAGATGTTATAATAAAATCAAGACGGAGTACTTACATACTCGTAAGTGATACTACGGCATTGGGATTCAACGTGGGTGGCGCGTTCCACGAAATTTTGTAGATGGTCATACCATAATAACGCCGATGAACGTTGTTTCCAATAAAATACGGCGACTTTGTAAGTATTATTGAGAGTGTCACTACAGAAAACATAAGAGCGTTGTAGTTTGAGAGCCGTGAGTGTGGACCACCATGACGGATTGTTATGAGGCGAGTCGACATGCACGTTTTACCGACCCAATTAGCATGAATACTTTAATTTTGTATGTTTTTGTCGAAGTATTTTATTTTTGATTCGAAAACCAAACGAAAAGTGCCAAAGTGTTTCCCCTTGATTAAGTGCGAAGCTTTTAGGTTTTTAATTCTATTAAATTTTATGAAATATAATTATAGTGAGATTTACAGAGAACTAGAGATCTAGAGAGAATAGCTCGGGTTACTGGATAAGGCAAGTCATAGTTTTAGATAAAACGACTGTTGTCTGGCCTTCGTTACTTTTACTCAAGTACCCGACTTCTATTAGATCATATAACACATCCAGTTTGCCTGAGTACTTAAGATTTTATCACGTGAATAACTATTAAACTGAAAACACTGAAAAGTAAAAGGAGCCCTTAATTTAAACGCTATTCGAATCTCGAATTAGAATTTCGCTAGACTTCGAATTTCGAATTCTAATTTCGCTAGACTTCGAATTTACATCGTTCGATCATCGATGTTTCAAATGAAATTTGCTACTAGCGGTGCTACGAGTATCATCAGTTATAAAGGTCGCAAGACGCAATCATCAATGCTTTCTGTACTTTGGTAAACTAGATAACAATTATAGAAAAATAAAAGATAGAACATAAGTGACCTAGAATGTTGATAGTAGTGTTATTTCTGCTATCTTGTTGGCTTGGCTGGCCGCCAGCCAGTTGCGGTCGCTGCTCGATAGTTGGGAGCGTGGGCGATGCCCACTTGTGTATGTTATCAAAATCAAAAGATACATTTCATACTTAAAAAAATACTTGTGGGAAATCTTTGGCAATTTTATCAACTGTCTTACAACTTATTAAAATTCCTAAAGAGGTTTTTTGCTATGAGAAACTCCTGCTCCATGTTCCTCATATTGATCATGGGTCTATTACTTCGACCGTATATGTTTGTTGTTGACAACGTAATAGCGACTATGGTGGAATTTATAGTTAGAAATAATTAACCTAACAATAATTCCTTAACTAAAAGCATAATCTTCGTAAATATACATCAAGTGTATAAGCAAGTAAATAAATTGATTTTTCGGTATCTAAGATTACAAAACTATCTGTCGGTACTTCAAAGCCACTATTTGATAACCTGCGATTACGTATCTCCATGCCCTCCCCTCAGGAACTCGGCGCGAACACTTCTTTTTGTTTGAGTAAATTTATATCAAAACCAGTTCTCTCCCATGTCGGGCGCTCTCAAAAAGCGGTTCCGACTTAATAGCTATGAAGTGTGATTATTAGTTAGTATTATATAACGCTCTACGAAATTCTACTTTAATAACAGGCTTGTGAGAATATTTACGGAGAATCTAATTCAAGATAATTCATATCTTGAAAACAGAACATAAACTACACGACACACTACTAGAGTCAAAAAGTATGATTTATGAATGTATAATTACCTAAAAACACTTCCAAAATATCACATAAAAAATAACTGTATTATTGGATGTCATCAAAGCTTGTCTAATTTTCCCACAGGGATGAAACCATGTGAAGCATGGTGACGGCGACTATCAAAGGGATTTAAATGATATCAATGGCTTTATGCTACCGCGGTTCTTTGTCGGCCCCTTGGACGGTAACATCACAGCCCCGAGACCGGCTGTCACGGCAATCCATAACCGGTATAAAGCGAACATCAAAAAGGCCGCCGGCTATTGCATCACGTGCCATTGCAAATTGCAAGATTAAGTTTTTTCATAATATGGTTTGATTTAGAATTTGTTATTTGATAAAATATCAGGAGACAGCTGTTATTCACATCTGTTCTTGCTGTACTGAAAAATAAAATAGCAACGCTAATAGATAAAAATCTCTCTGTTTAATAGCTATAGCGACAACATTACACAAAGTATATCCATACTGATATTATGAAATGGAATAAGTATGTATTTAAATTTCTTTTTTGTTACGATATACTTTTGTCTTGACAATACTGAAAAGCCCCGTTCAACTGGCCATAAGTTAAACCACTTTAATACTTTTCCTTGCCTAAATATAATACCTCTTGATATTGTTTTTATACTCTTAAACTGACTATGCACGCTGCATTCTAATTTTACTTAGCTATATAGCTAAACGTTCAGTCTTTTCAAGACTGTTGGCTCTATCTACCCTACAAGGCATAAAGACGTGATTATATAGTACCTACTACAATCATATTGTCCTATTCGTAAAAACATTAAGAACGTTTCTAAGTAACGGATTTTGATTGTAGTGCTTACATACACACAATTTTTTTATTCTGTTAAATTTACAGCATTTAGGCAATACAAAAGATTGTGAACCCGGTCGGCCGAATCCTTTCATCTAGGTACAATTATAAAGCCAATTTAAATAAACAATAGGCTATTTGACTGTATTAAAAATATACATTTCTTTTATGTCATCAGTCTTAATATTATTTTTTTGTAGCGATTTGTAATAACGCGAGATAAAAATATTGCATTATTTAAACAAAATCCGTCTCAGAAAATTAGGTTTTTATATGCAGCTGTCACGTGACTAAAAACGAACGTGATTGGCTATTTCTATTATGACGTCAATTATCCATAAACAGACTGTGGATCGTACCGTTCCTTAGTGTTCGCTATTAGTTTTTAAGATTTTATAAGTGTTTGATCGCTCAGGATTACTCAGATAACATAGGTACCTATTTAACCTTTTAACCGCGCGAGTCGCATATATGCGACAAATATCGCCGTGCCCCTACCGCCCGTGTCGTATTTCTGCGACAGAGAATATCCATGATTTTTTCGTTCTATTATCGTCCTATTAACTTCGTGGTATAACTAAAACTATTATTGAATAGAGCTATTTATTACAACAATTACTTAAAATTATGTTTCATAGCTCTAAGCACTGAAAAAACTTAAACAAAAATAAGTAATTGGCAGCTCGGACTTTTCTTCGGTGTCTATCGCGCGTGTCGCATAAATATGACCATAGGGATGGGATACAATGCAATGCGCATTTTAAAAACAAAATAACAAACAGTTAAATAATCAGGTATAATGCATCATTCAGCATGAAATAAACAGTGTCATACGAAATAAAGTTAAATTAACAAGTATAACTTTAAACATAAGAATTATTAAAACGGTCGCTCCATTCGCTCTCACAAAGAATTAGTCAAAATAAGTTAGATTTCGGAAATTTTACTAATTTTCACTTAGAGATAAGCTTTCACCTTAAAGATGAATGATTGTGATACAAGAAGGCTGATTTTAAATAAAAACATAAAAAACTTTTTGACTTTTTTTTATCGATACAACGATTACTCCTCCTTATTTATTGTAGGTATTATTTTATCGATTTGTAGCGGCGCGCTAGGGGCACGACAATTGATATTTAGCCAAGCGCTTAAAAGGTTAATAATGGAAACCAATTCCGCGAAAGCTGACAGTCGAAACCTACCAAAAGTGGACGCAATAATGGTTGGAAGAAGAAATCTGGATTGTCTTCTTCAAAGACAATCCAGATTTCTATGCTGCCGAACTGAAGAATGTGAAAACATCAATGTAAGTATATCTTGGTAACCACTGATCTTAGATCATGATCTGAAACCACTTCTTGCGAATATTCAAATCCATCGGCATAGAAAAAACAGTTGCGTAGGAGATTTTATTGTTGTATTAGTGCATTGAGGTACTGCACAACATTTATAGGAACTCATTTTAATAATTTTCACACATATGACGTGGCAAAAGTTAAATAAAACAAGAGAAAATCAAAACTTTTCGAAACACCAACAAGCTTTGTACGATATTTACACGAAATTTACGTCACTGCATGCCATGGCCGCCATATTGCTAAAAGTCGCGTTTTGGCGGCATATTTGAATATTTCATTTTCTTTTTCAATTTTTTAATAAAATAGCTGTAATAAAGGCAGAAAAGTATTTTTGTAGGGCTCCTTATAAACAAATAAATACCCTAAGATAGTTTTTAGAATTTTGACAAATAGCCTATTGAGTAAGTACCTACGTGACAGTGTACACGAAGGGCCATGAACAGGAAGAAATGGAGAAGTATCGCAAAAGCTGCAACCGACCTTACTCCGTCCGGAGTGTACGACTAAGAAAAGGACCTACGTGACTCCTATTGTAAGCACTGAGATAACGAACCCCCGTAATTAAGTTTCCATTCTTTTTTACAATGCCAATAACCTTTAACAAAGTATTTACTGCCATCCATCCCAAACAATACAGCTCAATAGTCGGCTTTTTTCTAATGAAGTGCTGCTAATGCCAGAACTGTGTACGTTCGTATAATGACTCGTGAAACTCGTGAAAAAACCGACGACAAATTGACTATTTCGAGGCGTGGCCGGCAGAGGCGGCCCCGTCAAAGGCCCTTGTGATCAAAGGCGCCGCTACGAGCGGGCACAGCTTTGATCTCGCCGCGAAGTGCAAATTATGTTATAAAGACAGCGAGTGGCGCGCCCGCCGCCGCCGTTGCCCAAGCACTGTGCTAATTAATTCACCTCGTCGATGTGTATGCCCGTGGGCAGGTGGTGCGTGGATACTACCACGCAATATTATAGGTGCCTATCAATTATAATTTGTGCCATTAACATTAACTTTTTAATTAACATACCTAGAAACGAAAATATTTTGAGAAGCCTACCTATTTAACCTCACTATTAGATAAAGTTATTGAACTGATATCAATTTTACACATAAGATGACACATAAAAAGTGCCTACATGTATGTAGTACATACATACAAATAATCATATCTATCCGTTACGGGTAGCCAGAGCCAACGGTCCGTCATACATAGGAATACAAGTATCCTAGTACCATCTAAAAAATACCTAGACTGCGCTATACCGCGCTACGCGAAGCGCCAGTCTGTCATACATAAGATTTCAACGGCCTTGCCGGCCTCAGAAGTCAGAACAATGCGTCTAAAATGTAAATGTGATTGGCCAACATCCGTCAGATATTTTATGAATGTTACAAACGTAAAAGAACATGTAATTAACTAATCCGATACTATTAAACGAGCAATGTTTAACTATTATCTATATATATAAAAGCGAAAAACACTCACTTAGGAATCACGAAATCTCGAAATCTACTGAGCCAATAAAGATGAAATTTGGCAGGAAGGTAGATTTTAATTAGGAGGGATCCACTAAGAAAGGATTTTTGGAAATTCTATTCCTAAGAGGGTGAAATAGGGGATGCAAGTTTATATGAAACTTCTGCATTATTATTGTTGGACACATGAAATTTTTGATTTTTTACGATTAGATTAAAATAATAATTCATTAATTGGATGTGCGGGATCATCCAAAATACATTTGCGCGGGCGAAGCCGCGGGCAAAAGCTAGTATATATTATATAGGTATCTTATATATAAAATTCTCGTGTCACAATGTTCGTTCCTGTACTCCTCCGAGCCGGTTTGACCGATTCTCATGAAATTTTGTGAGCATATTGAGTAGGTCTGACAACCGGCCAACATCTATTTTTCATACCCCTTAGTAATAAGGGTTGTCCACCCTTAACATTTTTTTAACTAGAAATTACTTAAAAATTATCTATATGGCTGTATATATATAAAACAGTAACGTCAACTGTATTTTTGTGAATTTTAATGGTTTTTTATTTTACTAATTTTTATGGTTTTTATGGCGTCTATCGTGCCCCGCGCTCAGGTACCAAAACTCATTTTAAAATAATAATATTCTCTTCCATTTAGTTTATTATTGTGTATATTATCAAAAGTTTATTTCGTTTGCTTTAAATAACAAAGCGTCGCACGATGTTTAAAAGGTATTTAAAATTGAGTTTACACTGATTTAGCAGTATTCAAACAGTAGGCTCGCCTTATGCCAAATATTATAACACGGAAGGTAAGTACACAATTCTTAGAATAAAACAAGGCAACTATAATTTCGTTCAAGCAATTTATGGCCATTAAGAACTGGTCGTTTGTAAACAATAACCGGTTTAAAGATAGTGGGTTTCTTTGAGCGTATTTTGTGCGCCGCAGCTATCAGGCGCGGCCGTACCTACCGTCGACCAAGCGAGCCGCCAAACGGGCAGAGGATAGAAATAATGATAATGCAGACCTTATCCTTTACATTAAATTTTATTGAAGCAGGAGGGTTTATTTTATATATAATATTGATTGAGTTTCTTTATTACCTATATACACTAAGTCGGGCATTTTACTTTATAACACTTTCTCAAATGATGATCTTTACGTAGAATGTCGGTTGTAGGTATAACCGTTAAGACCTGATTAAAAAGCGAGAGGCACAGGCTCAAATCCTCCTTCGTCCGTTACTAATGACTCCTTTCCAGAGAGGTAAGGACTGGGACTAACGTTAGGTGTCAGTGTCAGCCTCAGAAATACTTATTTCGTCCGTGGGGAAAATTTACATTCTGGCAAAAGTGTTTTGCACGTGTACCTACTTTCTTTCAATCATTTAGTGAAGTTTAAATCTACACTCCTTACAGTACGAATAGTATATTTACTTTGTGTCCTCGTTACTTTGCAGCATCGAGCATTAGGCAGCGTGTTGTTGAGCGGACGAGGGGAAGGGAAGAAGAATGTGCGCGGAAGGGACGCGGGTTGATCGAGCCGCGTGCGTCGACCCACGGTGAGCGGTAAGCTTTGATCTTGCCGTCTCAACGCGCAGTCTGATAGTCTGACCAGGATTTAGCCCCGAGCGATGTGCATCTACTCTGGACTCAATTTAACACTGATTTTATAGTAAGCCTTAGCATTAGCCACGGACTGGCTGTAACTGTACTTATAACAATTTTGCAAGTGAATTCGCTAAATAATTTATTAGGTATTATCTTTCAGACAAGTTCTTTGCCGTTGAACACTTCGCATTTGGTCTCCCTCGATTAAGTAAGTACACAATAATCAAGGCAATGTAAGTGCTTATGCTTAATGAAAAATACAAAATTATAAAGCTAGCTAATTTTTTGGTAGTAAGTTATCATAGAAATAGTAATAACAGTAATGGTAGTCGAAACATATTTAACAGATAAACAAACAATAGTGGTAACACGACACAAGATCTGCTTAATCAATTAGATGACCACGAGACTTAAATACTCTCCAGATACTGTTTTTCCATATGGAGAACTGACTATTCAGAATATTTATGTTATAGTCTTAGATTATGAAGGAAATCTTTTTAATTTAAGTTAGTGTAGTTTTGCATTAAAAATATTTCTCAGAGTCTCTTATCTGCTGAACAGTGTCTATTAGTATAACTTACGAACATTTTTTACAAAGTAGAGTACTTATACTACGCATTTCAGCTTTGGTTATATTTGTTCTCTATTCATATGAAGAAAATAAAACTTGACATTGAACAAACCTATCTAGCAGTGTGGTTCAAATTGATGTAAGTACCGAAGACCGGATGTTTATATTGCAAATGCTTTGACAGGTACGTGAGTATTTATGTGAGTATAAGCCTTGCGGCTCTGCAATAGTAAAGCCGGGCTGTTTGTCGGCAAGACAGTTATTCTTGTTTTGTCGCGCTTGTGATACAATCTCAAATCCCGCGTACAGATGAGTATAAATAAACTTGGGCCGGCGACAAGAGATCCGATGCAACAGCTACTCGGAAGTGCTATTTCCGACTTTCTTAGAACTTGTCCTCTTCAATAACATTTCCATTCCAGTGTAAACGTTTGCAGTTGACAGATAGAAATCAAACTTTAACGCGGCTAACGAAAGAACTCTAGGCGTTCACGAGAGTAAATGGAAAGCCAATGCTAGCTGATGTAATGTAACTCTTATTTGTAATAATAATAACTGAACATTTATCAATATGAACCCTTATAGGTACAATTTTTTAACAGTAATCTTGGTGTGTGTATAATATTGTACACGTAAGGATTTACTAAACAAAAAAAGTGATAAAGTATGTGATTGTTATAGAACTAACACCTTAAGTGTATAGTTTTTAGTTCAATTGTTAAGAGTAGTGGTATTAGAAAATTAATAAATAAGAAAAAGTTGTTTTAAAAATTTAGAACTGTGAATAGAAAACGAACTTAATACCATTTCTGAGTACGCTGGTTTTCACAAGGCAGTGGCGGCGGCTTCTATATTCAAATTACAGGTTTGAAAATTGTGCTCGCAATTGCAATCCAACGCGCCGCGGGAGAGTCTGTTGGCCGGCAGGTAGGTTTGGTCGGCCACTTTCTATGAAATTTCTAAATTCATAGGTATCTAACTACCTACTTCCGTATCCATAATGGTGAAGGAGAGTGCTGGTAAAAATATATGTATAATATGATCGTGCACTTTATTAAAACTGCTAAAAAATATATATTATTACAATTTGCTTACATAGGTACAATATAAATAAAAAGCAACCAAAGGATAAGCTTATAAACCTGAGATTCCTTTTGTAGGCGATTGGCTAACTACCTGTCACTATTTGAATCTCAATTCTATAATTAGGCCAAACAGCTGAACGTGGCCTATCAGTCTTTTCGAGACTGTTGGCTCTTTCTACCCCCAAGGGTATATGCTATTCGTTTGGATTGCTTTTTTTGATAATGGTACTTACTGTTTCTGTATCACTCTTTATCTATAAACTTAAAAATAAAATGCCGTGAAATGTGTTACAGATTATAATTTAAAAATTACGTAGTATTGCGCGCGACATCATTAAGTATCATTCATCAGACTTACTTAAATATTTTGACACGCAGTTATCATCACGCATGAACTGATTTCTTATGATTGATAATTTTCAATGAAAGATTTAATTTTGTGGGAGACAACTCGGCACACAAGTTGGCGACATCTTAGATTCGCAAACATAATATGTCAGGAAAAGTAAACCCTTCGAGAATGAGATTGAATTTTATTCAAGTGTTCCTCTTATTTGGGATTGCCACCGCGTGGGAGTGCTGTGTTTATCTTGTCCTACCTATATTATGGCCTTGAGTCCTATGTTTATCGTGTCCAATGTTATGTAAACTTAGTTCAATTTAATTTTTTATAGAAGGATCAATGTCGTGCGTTATTTGTATTTTGACAGAAATCGTAGCATTCCGCCGATAAAATCCAATTCTATTCATCGGATTTGTACTACAAAGCAGAAAGAAGAACTGTACATTGTGCTATTCATGATTGTGACAAAAGATTGTTGAGAACTGACGAGTTAACATGATTCCGTCGAAAATCGCATCCTGTTCTTTACATTTTTAGCGCCGGCGGTGAGCGCATTCGCGTCCGGTCGTGCGGTTCTATAATCATTTCTGTCCAAATATTGATCTTTTTTTTACTTCCGTTTAAATTGAAAAGCCGGAAAGGGTGGATTTTTGTTGAACAACTTGTAATCAATACACATCAGCGTACTTCCCTTTCAACACATTTGATACTTCCATCCCGTTCTATTTATTGGATTATATGGTGATACATATATTTTACTATGATGATATTGATATGACCGTCGCGCACGAAGTCACAGGGCGGGTAGGCGCGATGTGCGGGGTCGATAATAGTTTTCGAAAATTTCGCTAGTAGGTACTTACGCTTTATCGGCCTTTAATTTCTCGCCCGAAAATTTTCATTTTCTCATTAGTTATAAATTTTTTTCATAAAGTGGAAAAGGCAATTTTGATTTACATTAAACGCATAACGTATCTAACGTTTTTTTTTATTGAATAAGAATTAATTCATTAAACGCATAACGTATCTAACGTTTTTTTATTGAATAAGAATTAATTCTGTTTTGTTAAAATAGATACATACATAAAAATCACATCATTGTATTGTAATGTGTAAAACCAGAAAATGGTTATTGTGGAAGATAGACATATGCCATCGTGGACTATTAAAGATGTAAAACCCCACCATACACTGTTTTGTTATAACTCAAAAGGTTTTAGTACCGTTTTCTAGGAAAGCTCCCGATGGGCGGAATAGTATCCGACATTCTGAACTAAAATCGTCATAATATCATCACTTTGAAAAAAAATACACTTTTTATACACTAAAACCGTCCTCAGGTATTAGTCTCTTTTGATATGAAAATTTGTAATTTACGAGTTCATCGCGAACAGACAGACAGACAGGCGCGGCGGGAGACATTGTTTTATAATTATAATATATAGTATAGATGATAGACATAGCCTTATTTAATATTTTATGTACAGGTTTTCCTATCCGTCAAAACATCCTACCGATTACACCAAATTGGTCCAAGCAGTCAGAAGTCTATGAAACTAAAACTACAATAAAATTGCTTTTTTACTTTTGCCTTTGTAAAGTTCGTAAAATGTAAAGCTTCGCAGTACAGTACAATACTGCTGCAATAGTTACGATGCTTTGTAGTTTTTTGAAATGAAACGGTCGCCGAAGATAATAGAATTTCTAGGAACATCCCTTATGGATGTAGGATACGCCGCAGGCAACGAACGTCGACAGGGATGTGAGGTCAGTGGCGGGGAGGGGCCTGATGCCATCCATCACGCCGCAGGGGTGCAATTAGGCGGAGTAGATGTGCTGACACGCCGCCGCCGCACCGCGAGCATACGCCACGGCCTTACAGACACCCCAGTGCAAAGGTCCATGCATACATAATTATTTTTTTAATTATAAGCCTAGGATATATTTTTATTTCTAGGCAGCATAAATTTTAAGATTTCTTGAAAGTTAACATAATTTGGTATTGCAATAAGTTTTATCTAATTAATGTGAAAATTTCCTGGTATCTGACTACCTGACATGCTCATTGGAACCCTTAGCATAAATAGCAAAGAAATGATGACGAATAGACTAACCATGTTAAATGTGCATTCCAAACAGGGGGAGTCATGCGTTCCATTAGTTTGGTTATCATTAATGTTGGAGTTACTGTCATTGTTGGCGTCTGCTCTATTGGTTATCTATCTATCCACTAGAATCCTTTAATAGCTTCCATTTGGAGTTTAGGATTAGGCGATAACGATGGTGCTTAATGATCTTTGGTTCCTTTTTAATTTCCAATAAAAATTTTAACTATAAAAAGTTATTGTCCATCCGGGTAAGGACGTAAGGGCGGTGAGTGGAGTTGGGGGAGGAGAGACCGGCATCGAAGCGCGGTAGCGGCCGCCGATTATCCGTCGATAAGAAACAACTTTGATTTATGAAGAAAGCTCGAGGAATGGCTACCGGGCGCCGCGTTTCTTTTTAGTGAAGTTACCCAACATTCAAGCATCGACTACTTTACCTTATTACGTTACTCCCGTTATATACATCCAATTAAGTACTATAAAAAAATTGTTTCGCCTACAAGAAGAATCCCAAGTTTATGAGCCTTTCTTTTAGTCAATGGAAAAGATATGGTTCTAAAGTGCCGGGAACCACACGGCACTCGGACATCAAAATTAATTAATTTATCAAATATAAAACAATAGAGAGATATTAGTATAACTATACTATGGATAATAGATCATTGTGAGTACAATGGTTTATCATAATTATCCTTTTATGTTTTCTGTGTAGGTACTAAAAAAAATTGAATTTCCGAATTTATAAATCTATGTTACTCTTAGATTCCATCTAAGACAAGTTTCAGCAACATCGGTCCAGTCATTTTTAATTATTAATTACAAACAAAATTCAAACATCAACATCTTTTACTAATAATTTTGCACATACATCGTTTGTGTCGATAAAAGTTGTAGACAGCACTAGCCGAGTTGGTTTACAACTAGGTACAGTCCATCGAGTCGGCCAGATTTTTGAAACATATGTAAATGAGGCAGCTGACCGCGCCTCAAAGACACCGCCTCGGGTCTCTCGCACCCAAGCTTTATTATAGATCTACGCATTTTACGAGTACAAAGCTTGCGTTACAAAGATTTGTTTAAAAAATATTTCAGAAAACATTGGTTGTTTTGGTATTCTATTCTATCCAGCCAGTTTAGAATATTAACTTAAAATTATTCAAGCGTCGTTACTTATAATTATAGGTAGTTAAAACATAGTCATTTGTAATATGATATAAATGAATTATGTTGAATTGTTATTTACTCATCTGATCATCACGCATTATATAGTATATTTATCAATTTTATTTCTTTAAAATTACAGTAAAATTTGATTAAGTATTAATTTGAGTAGAATTAATTTCATGTTTCAAAATTGTATTATAACATATTTTCAAAACGTACTTATACTCGTACTTCACATTAGCTCACTATGGATAACAAAACAAACAAAGAATGTAACATGTTTGAGTTTGTTAGATTGGAGTGTAGTCGGTAAGTTGGCGCAGAACTCTGGCGCCAGTTCTCCCGACTATTATTTGTCTATGCAATTCGACCCCTCTTTACCTATGTTTCTACACCATGGTATAAATTGTCCTGCGCACAAACCAATGCTTCGTCAGCATGAATTAAGCGCCACCTACACATGCGTACCTAAATTAAGGGCCACCTACAAAAGAATAGTTTTTCGGAAATTGTATGATGCCCTTCTCCAGATTTTATACGTAAAATTTCAAGAATATTCAGCAGATAACGTAAAAAGACGACAAATAAACTTACTTTTGCATTTATAATTTTAGTTTGAATTGGAATGTATTTATAAAAAAAGATTTAACTAAGTTTGCTCCACCTAGTTCTAGCGGGCTAAACCTACTTGCACACTTAAGAGTTTAGCTGTAAGTTATAGTAAAAGAGGACACTGACATGTAACAGCTCTACTAATCGCTGGATCTAGAGGTTTGAAATTTGGCATGTAAATTCTTATGTACAATGTAAAACGTTTATTACGATTACGCTGAATAGGAATTCTCGCATAATACGCCATTTTGCATCAGTCCCTGCAACTTAGACATGTTTTCATACATTCTTTAACCCGTAATACGATTCATTATCCCGTTTGATACGCCCTAACGGCCAACACATACTCGTATTACAGCGGCCTAAGCCTGAAATCATTCAAAATTGTTTCAAGAAAGCAGGTTTAAAAAAAAAACGAGGTTGACTTCGTGTTGGAAGAAGAAGAACCCGTAATACTGCAGGGTTTTCAGGATATTCTTCCATTGATGATAATGGGGCATCGTACACAATTCAATTGAAGATCTTATAGAGAATGTGAATAACACACGAGAAAAGGCTGAAAGTGATAATGATCAAGAAGATGAGTCAACTCCGATTTCATAACACGCCCATAATCAGCATTAAATGATTTAAGACGCTATGTTACTTCTTTGAATCAAAGCGAAGACGCACTATAAATGTTAAATTAAGTACGTTGAAAATCTTGTAAATGCTAATGCCTCAAAATCTACTTTCCCGCTAAAGCCGCGTTTTTGGTTGAGTCCCTGTGAAATCGTCTTTAACGGGTGTTACTGTAGGAAGGATTTTCCGAAATTCCTGCTAGAACTTCCGTTTCACGCGGGCTTATTCTTAAATCGAATCTGTGATTGATGTCAATTGATGGTAATCATAATATCGACTTCGTTTTGTTCATCAATGGCGATTGACCAATCTCGGATCTTCTGGGAAAGTACTTCTAGAATTGGTCACATGTGGCTTACTCGGATAACGCTTCATTATTTTACTTGTAAATAATACGTAATTAATTGCTTGCTTTTTGTTTCTGCATTATTTTGTTACTCACCTGCATATTGCTTAGTTGATGGCAAGTAGCTTGATAACTGATTTGTAACTCGTTTATTTGCTAACTTGCATGTTGTTTGCCTTTTCTCAAATTCTCAATTTTTGTACGCATTGATCAGGATATTCGTGCCCAATAGTCTTAAAACTGAAAATTTTGCAGACCGGACAAAATGGAAAAAGAAATCTTTCATTTTGTCTGGCACTGATGGAATATTTATTTTAACATTAACATTACGCCTTAAACGTGAACTAAGTCTTTGACTCTATCTGTTTCGAGACTGCTGGCTCTGTCTACCCCACAGGGGAGAGAGAGAGAGACGTGATTATATGTAAGAATTACCAAGTTTATACAAGTTGTCAATTTGAAGGATTGCTTTACAAAAATGGCAGGGTATAAAATTTTTTTTCCTAATTTTCTCGGTATTTACTCAACGCATTATATATATTTATATTTATTTGGGTACAGTAAAAGTACACTCCTATTGTATATATAAAGTCACAATAATATATCAAATGCATTAGTACTCAGTTTTTACCTGCTATTCAGGCTGTATTATAATATACCAAAAATTACGTATTTAGCGTCACCTACAAAATAATACTGATATTTCACAAATTCCTCGAGAACTAAAGTTTTTCCGGGTATGTAACCCGGATAGAGAAAGATGTACTTTCTCCAGACTCTTAATATAAGTAACTAGCTGTAGCCCGCGACTTATACGCGTGGAAGGGTCTGTCGTGGTTATTCTCCGTTGTATGCTGTACAAGGTGTGTTAAAATGTATTTTTGTACAAACTTATTTTTGACGTACAGTTTTTTTTTATTCAAAATTATAAAACACCCAATCAAATCTTTTCGAGACCTGTTGTTAAATATATAAGCAATTTAAGTTTTCCGATGCTTATAAGGTCATAATTTTTTACTGATAGGTATGTCAGATAGTTAAATAAATATATGGGTAATAACGCTTATAATATCTAGTATTATTATAAGCGTTACTACCCATATATTTATTTAACTTTTTAGTGTTATATTTAACGTTTAGTGTATACTAATATCCATATAAATACCAATTATCCAATAGGGATAGGCAGAAGGAGTATTCCTCCTTACGAAAAACCTTTTTAAAACTATATTCATGGTTGTAGCATCGCGAGAAAGGAAGATGAGTGTATGAGAAAGATTCGTCAAGCTAAAGGTCCCGCTGTAACTAATTCGCGTAGTCAGTGACCAGGACTCGAACTCATAACTATATATCGTCTGTTCTACTTGCTTTTGAAGAACTTTCGCGTAATTAAAAATTATGAGAATTCGGATGTGGACTGTACCCACATAAGTATAAAATTTTACCACGAAAAGGTAGTTTCTTTAGTAAAAATAATAAAAAACACAATATTTTCCTCAATAAGCAAGGGATTATTTTTTTATTTAATAAAATGTAATTAAATATTTCACCCTCAAGTCACGTGACAATGAACACCGATCAAAATGTGTGACGTCACGCGTTGCAATACAAGAATTTTCGCTGTCAAGTACTATGGTGTTTGTTGATATTTGGATCATATTATTACTGTGATTTCCGTGCAACTTCTTCGAAATTTGCTCGATTATCTTTTTGAATAAATTTTTGAAGGTTTTCCCATAATGGAAAGTGGGTATATTACGGCAGATAGTTAAAATTTGCCAAGAATTGGTTGCTTTACGGTGGCTAATTTCTTCGCAACGAATAGTAACTTCTGCTCTGCTGAATTTAGAAATGGGAAGTCATCCATGTAAGTACAGCTTGGCAAGAAACACGTGACAATAATAGGGGCGCCACTGTCGTGTAATGTGGTCACCCCATATACTGCAACAAAAATTATTTTGATAGTTGGAGTAATTTTTAAAAAATATATTTAGTTTGTTATTCTCTCACCTTAAACCGTAAAATTTTGATAAAATTTGTACATGGGTAGTGCAGGAGTTTCAGGAATAACATATAGGCTTTTTATCCCGATATTCATACAATATTTATTGTGGATGAAGCGAAGCAAATATGCAGAGATCGTGGCAAGTGGAAAGAGGTAGTCTCTGCCAACCCTTTCGGGAAAGAGGCGTGATTTTATGTATGTATGTATGTATACGCGAGTATTATCTCGAGGAGCAGCTGTATATTATAAATCCGAAAGTTTGCCAGGATGTAGGTTTGTATGAATGAACTTTTGTTACTCTTTTACGCTATAACTACGGGACGGATTTTGATGAAATTTGGTACACGGGTGACACCAGGAATAATACAGGATATTTAATCTAGATAATTATTTAAACTTAGATGACGATGATTACCAGGTATAGGGAGCAAGTAATAAAACTAACAAAATGCAAAGAATTAAATTATTTAATCAGAGTCTGAAATCAGAAGACTTTCGTCTAAAACTTCAACACCAGAGAAGTGTTCTGTGTCTTGACTCGTACATTCTCCAAAATTCTCAATCTCGTCTAGGTTAGAGGAATCGTTCATACTACTACTGTCATCTCGCAGGTTTATTACAAGTCTGTCTATGTCTTCGTATAGCGTCTGCCCTCGTTCATAATATTCTTTTTCTATTTTCATGACATGGCTGCAAGAATTTTTCCACTCTTCGGCAGAAATAGATGCAAACGCTTGCTCAGCTGCTGCCTAGAAAATTAGAGAAATGAATATCTATATTAAAATTTTAACAAAAATTTAAAAATATTTAATTTTACCTACGGCACACATTATAAAGTAAAAAAACTATTAAACTTACAATCTTTTTAACAGTGTAAAATAATTTAACTACTTGTCTTATTGCTCATGTGTGTCAGAATGGCGGGTGTACCTCACGGATTTTAATATCTGTTTTGGATTAAAAACGTACCTGATGTGTACCTCAGTGTACCTCTCCTAAAAATCTGTGTACCTCCTTCTATGTAAAGATTTTAAATAAAATAGGTACACCCGCCATCCTGACGTCAGGACCGCGGGTGTACTTCTAGTTAGCATATGTAGGTAAGTAAACTGTATATGTAGATTTGGTACCTCTTGTGTACCTGCAGAAACAAATATTAATTAAATAAAAAATATTAAGGATGCTGAGAAAATGAAAAAAAAAAAGTTTTTTGTCTTTGACGTAGTTTTTATTTTATAAAAATAACTACAGTATAAGTAACTAAAAATAAATTAATTGTACCAGGTGTCATTAATTTAATTTATTTTAAGTTATTAATACTGTAGTTATTTTTATGTAATAAAAACCGGCCAAGTGTGAGTCGGACTCTAGACAGACAGTGGAGGCTTAGTAATAGGGTCCCGTTTTACCCTTTGGGTACGTAACCCTAAAAATGACGTCATAGAAAAAAATTTTTTTTTCATTTTCTCAGCACCCTTAATATTTTTTATTTAATTAATATTTGCTTCGGCAGGTACACAAGAGGTACCAAATCTACATATATAGTTTACTTACCTACATATGCTAACTAGAAGTACACCCGCGGTCCTGACGTCAGGATGGCGGGTGTACCTATTTTATTTAAAATCTTTACATAGAAGGAGGTACACAGATTTTTAGGAGAGGTACACTTTTAATCCAAAACAGATATTAAAATCCGTGAGGTACACCCGCCATTCTGACACACATTAATTGATGTGTGTCAGAATGGCGGGTGTACCTCACGGATTTTAATATCTGTTTTGGATTAAAAACGTACCTGATGTGTACCTCAGTGTACCTCTCCTAAAAATCTGTGTACCTCCTTCTATGTAAAGATTTTAAATAAAATAGGTACACCCGCCATCCTGACGTCAGGACCGCGGGTGTACTTCTAGTTAGCATATGTAGGTAAGTAAACTATATATGTAGATTTGGTACCTCTTGTGTACCTGCCGAAGCAAATATTAATTAAATAAAAAATATTAAGGATGCTGAGAAAATGAAAAAAAAAAAAGTTTTTTGTCTTTGACGTAGTTTTTATTTTATAAAAATAACTACAGTATAAGTAACTAAAAATAAATTAATTGTACCAGGTGTCATTAATTTAATTTATTTTAAGTTATTAATACTGTAGTTATTTTTATGTAATAAAAACCGGCCAAGTGTGAGTCGGACTCTAGACAGACAGTGGAGGCTTAGTAATAGGGTCCCGTTTTACCCTTTGGGTACGTAACCCTAAAAATGACGTCATAGAAAAAAATTTTTTTTTCATTTTCTCAGCACCCTTAATATTTTTTATTTAATTAATATTTGCTTCGGCAGGTACACAAGAGGTACCAAATCTACATATATAGTTTACTTACCTACATATGCTAACTAGAAGTACACCCGCGGTCCTGACGTCAGGATGGCGGGTGTACCTATTTTATTTAAAATCTTTACATAGAAGGAGGTACACAGATTTTTAGGAGAGGTACACTGAGGTACACATCAGGTACGTTTTTAATCCAAAACAGATATTAAAATCCGTGAGGTACACCCGCCATTCTGACACACATTATTGCTCAACAGTTGAAATTAAACAACTTTTTTAAAAAAGAACACTATCCTTAGGTACTTATGGATGACCTAAAACGGATATCCCAAAGGGGTCGTACAGAGTGCGGGCGACAATGACTATTATACCTACTAATCGTATTCTACGACCGATTTATTTTAATTAAACTGACTTTGATGACAAATACATAAACAAATCTGTATTAAAACACACCATTTTGCGGAAAACATCCGCTGAATATATTAAGGAAAAGAAAAAAACAAAAGTCGCCTGGCAGGATTTGTGCAAAATTTATATTAATTTGAGTAAAACTAAGTAGGATTTAGCTACGCCTTGTCGTTTGCAGGCAAAGACGTTGTGGCAGGTGGTAGGAATGTGACATGCTCAGTAAGTTATACGTGTCAATCAACGTCAAAGTCACACAAATGTAATGCGCTACATTGTACCAATACCAAGTCAGACAAACAAAAACGTGAGTGAGGGCTTAATTTTGTGTGGTGTGTTGTTTTACGTAAAATCTTACTTCACTACAATATGGGAAAAGTCAGGAAAACAAAACCTAGCAGGACGAAAAGAAATGTCGCATCAAATAATCATGATGATGAAGAAGTAGCAGTAGATTCTAAAGAGAATGCTATCCAGACTGTATTGGATCAGTTGCAGGTTAGAAATATGATTTATTAAAAGTAAAATTTCTTAAACCCTGCTTCTATCTGCCCTGTCTCTACAAGAAACAAATACAGTAGGAAGGCAGTGCTTAAAAGTAACAAGGAATACCCTGTACTGAACTCTACACCCTCTTCTGTATTATTGCAAAGTGATAATTTACATTATTTGATAATATTATTCCGGTATGTAACCTGTTTTGACTCTTTCTAGGGAGCAAAAAAGGATATGTCTTATATAATTGCTTTATCTCTACCCTTTATTGTTTTAATGGGAAACCCTAAAACTTTGTCTCTTTGTTACAATAACTCTTTCATGAGGCAATTTGAAAGCTCCTCTGAAGATTTGTGATGCACTACATGTTACCGCTTGGGTTAATTTTCAATTTAAATTTTGCAATAGTGCCTCACCATACCTTACAAAATCATTTAGGCACCTGTCAGTGGCCCTCTAGGCAAGAACCTGCAGAATGAGAATGTTTCTGTCTTTTTCCAAATATTTTTTTTACAGGCAGCAAATGTTGAAGAAAAGTACTGTGGCTTGCAGACATTTGCATTATTGATTGAATCGGCAGAAAACTTAGATCAAATTATTAGTCGAGAAGTGGTCAAGATAGCTGCTCCATTGCTGCTAGATCCGGTCAGTTCAGTAAGAAATGGTGCTGCTGGAGCTCTGCGGAACATGTCTGCTCTTAAGATGGAAGTCTGTGATGCCATGATGGAGCAAGATGTTATGACTTCACTGACTTGCTATTTTCATGAGGTAGGGAATTTGTAAACAAACATTTTGTGTTTTTTAAGACTGTTTTGGGCAAATTTTGCAACCATATCATACTAAGCACATGACATTCTACATAGTCCAAGGTAAATATGGTAACTGCTGCAGTTATACATATAAAGTAATGTTTGTCTTCTCTTAATGCTTTATCTATTTTACAAACCTAAATGAAACTATATAAGATAATTGTAAGTACAGTAAAATCTCTTTATTCGCGGGGTATAGGTTCCATAAATATGCCGCGAATACAGAAACCGTGAATACAGAATGGTAATTTATATGGGTTTATAGGGGATACGTTCCTAGATACTCTCCAAGGCGTAAACGATCCAGCATTTCTATTTTCACTTTAAGCAGTAACACATTTTTTTTTGTGTAGAAAACGCGTTTTTCAATTTTGTTAGTTGACATTATTAATTACGAAGAACGAAGAGAGCAGTAGAGATGTGTTACTCGATCACAATTTTAAGTAACGAATGTGAAAGATAAAACAATAAAATAGGCAAAGCGGCTTTTACCAAAGAACGGAACAGCAACATTTAAAAATATACTTTATTTTCTCAGAAATAAGGTTGCTTTCTTCTGTTTGTTTACATTTTCAAAAACGCCAACTGCGGTGTTTGCGGCAAATGTGACAAAGGCGGCTTAGGTCAAAGTGCTCGGAGGTACCATTAGACGGCACTTGCAAAAGATATTGCCTTAAGCACCTATTGGAATATTGTATGAAATTTTAGATCCGCGAATAAAGAAATTTTTAGCCGCGAATAAAGAAATTGGGTTGCATTTTTTTAAACCGCGAATAGTGAAAACGCGAATGACGGAAGCGCGAATAGGGAGCTTTTACTGTATAAACAAGGAATCAGGGTACTTTTTACATTGACAGAGTTTGGTCAGAAGCTAGTGTGTTATATTACTGAGGGATGTGTGATAAGAGGTAATGGGTAAAATAGTATTGTATGATAATTTTCATTCTTATTTAAAATAAATTTTTCAGTATGCTGAAACATGGACTCCTGATTCTAGTACAAAAACAAAGAATGAAGATATTGACACATTTGTACAATGCACTAACTTAATGCTTAATTTATGTGAAAGTTCAGGTATGCACTCATGATTTTTAAAATATTTTTTTTTTCAATTTGTTTGTAAAAAAGTTAACTTAATTTAAAAGAAATAAAAACCTTCACTTTTGCGTCCTTCTAAAGTCAGGTAAAAATGACAATCAATTATATAAGAGATGACTCCACCGCTGTCTACTTGTTTAAATTCGTCTCTCACTGCTTAGCCCGTGCGGATTGGCAAACTTCTTGTTATTGTTCAATAATAAGGTCATATTTAAAATCCCTATTTTTTCTTATCATTTGGAACGAAAAGTAAATACTGATTGACTTCCAATACGATTTACCCAACACCTGTATATAAAACTTCCATTACTGATAGACTAGAAAAGATATTGTTGACCTATATTTTAATTCAATTACACTTAAGTATGAATTTCAGTTTTTCCAAAATTCTCTATAGTGTTGATTATAATAAAGTGGCTTTCATTTATGATATTGTCCCAATTCTATGTGGTTTTCATGTAATTTTAATTTGATTTTCAGATTTAGCCGTAAAATACCTTGGACAATCAAGAATATTGGATATATTTTCAAGATATTTAGACGTAACCACTTTTGGTCATGACATAGTTACAGCTGTTTTACAATGCTTATTTGTAGCTGTAGAAGATAATCCAGATGCAATGCAAAAAATACAGAGCAACTCTGAAAAGCAACTACAGATGATCTTATTTTTAGAAGGAACAGATCCTTCTGATATACTTATCAAAACATTATCTGCAGGTGTTATTATCAACATTTCTGGTGGGATTATTTCGTCATTGCCTCTAAATGTCATGAATGAGGTTATTTCAATATTAGCTAACACTTTGTCTGTGGACCATAGATTAGCCTGTAATCAGGTCTCAAGTAACATACCATTGAGCAATGCAGAAGGCAAGGTTATCCAACCTAAAGGAAGAGAAGCCCAACTTCTAGAAAGCCAATTGAAATCAGTCTGCCAAGTGTTGGATGCCCAACAAAGTGCTGTTGAGATTATTGCTAATATTTGTTTATGTGAAGGTAAAGGTATTTCAAGTTTCAGGGTGCATATAACATAACTGGTTTTTTTTTGTATTATTTTTGAAATATTACTTTTTTGTTATAGATAGTGATGAATCCTTTAATGGTGTCGATTCCTCCAGTAGTGAAGAAATGGAGGGTGATGATTGTCAAAATGGCGATGAAACAGTTTTAGTTGAAGATAAACTGCCACCAGAGTTATTAGAAGCGCTGGTTTCTTTAAATATTTTTGAAAAAGTCTGGGCTAGAACTCAGCTCCCAGCGCAAAATGTCATGTTGATACTCAAAGAGTATGAAGGATCACAGTTGATTTTCAAAAAGTAAGTAGTTCATACCATTTTCCTTTGAATAACATGCAATACCAAAAGGAAGAAAATATTCACAGTTTATGGTTTACAAAAATAATTATAAGTATACTAACATCAATATAATAATGATATTTAATTTTTTTATGATTTCAGATTACATACATTACAAACTCGGGCACTACTATGTGTGAATAATATGCTATCGACATTGCCCTTAGAAAATCTGGGTGGTGTAAATGGAATTTATAAAATCTGGGTAGATGCTGGAAAGCTGGTATTCCAGCAAACATCTGACAATCATAATTTGTTGGAGTCTGCCACAGCTGTCATGAGAGCAGCTCTTGATAAAATCAAGATAACGGAGGGTGGAAATATAAATGATTGCAACTTGTTCAGTGATATGGCTCTTTCTGATATAGAGGTGAGAATAATGTCTTGAAACTAGCTAACCACAAAGTAGAATGCCACATGAAATATTTTTTGAACAACATGACTGAAGTACACTTCTTTGAATTTGATAAATAATTTTATTTAAAAATCTCACATATATATCTTTTATTACAGAAAATGTTGATGGGTATAACAGAATGTCAAATACCTGAAATTAGGTCTAATCTTATAAGAATGATTGGCATATTGGCTCTGCTATTGATGAACAATATGACTGAAGTATCTTCCAATGTCATCTGTACGATTACCGAATTCATATTAGATCAAGCACAAAAAGAGAACGAGGTTTGGGTGTTGGCAGAAGCCATTGATACTTTAATAGATTTATATTCTGAAGACGAAAGTGATCAATTGGCTGCTAAAGTCAAACTCGTAGATAAACTGAATTTATTGGCACCCAGTTTGAGAAACAAGGTAAGTTTCATTCTCTTTTGGACATGTGCTATTTACCCGAGTTACCCAATCCAAGGTGCATAGATTGGAACCCCATCTCCACCATGTTCCACTGAATCTTATGTGATGCTCAATATGCTCACAGGGTGAGGGAAAACCAGTCATTATAATGCTTAATTAAAATGAATTGGATATAAAAAGATCTTAATTTCAAAAAGAGAAAAATACATTCAATAGCCATTAGATAAAAGCCCACCTTTTAAACATAAATATCTTGATGTTTGCAGGCAAGGCAGCAGAAAAGGCTTCCTAAGGAGTACAAAGTCCTTGTAAATACGGTTGTGTCAAATCTGCCTAGATTTATAAAGTATAAAAAGCAGCGAGTTAGTTATTTGTAAGTGTATATGCAGTGAATATGTTTTTACATTTTTTATGTAGTCTATCATACATAATATGGAAATAAAATATGTTTATAATTATTTGTATAGTTAATTTTAAACTTTGATGGTATGTTGGTGCCAATACCATATACTGAACCTTGCCATATTTAGAGACGTAAAACTATTTCTATTGTTCCCCTATGTAATATATTATTCTAAAATCAGTTGATAACGCTAAAACAATAAATAAATAATACTTATTATAAACCTCTTATTACACTAATTGAACAAAAACGAAGACCGATTCTACAATTTTTTGAAACTTACTACTAAATAAGTATATTTATTTCATTAACATACGAAAAGTGTAACCTCAATCCGTACGGACTGTAATTCGCTTCATTCAATCAAATTTGTGATTTAACGTTATTTTTCAACTAAATAGCAGTTTAAAATAACCGTACAAAATTGTACAATGGAATAAATAAAGGTTAGGCCTGTAAGTATGTTATGGTTTACGAAGTAGTAGCACCAGATATGGGTAGGAGCTTTTAGTATACGCATGAAGTCTTTATTCCTTACGATTAGGTATCTGATATATAATCGCAATACGGCCGAAAACGAAATTTTGCCCGTATAGTTATGTCGTGAAAGTAGTAGCGAAAAAGTCTATAATCACACTACTTTTGTTTGTACAGTTTTTCGGAAAGATTTTCGGATACATAACTATCTGAAAATATTTTATATGTCTGGTGAAAATTTGCTTTTTGTAGGATAGGAAGAATAACAATAATAAGGATGAAGCAATGCAAAAAAATCAGAATGACATCTTCAATAATAGGGCGAGTAAATAAATGATGAGTTAGGACTTGATAAATATTTATTAAACAACAACGACAGTGCAACTGACACACTATAAACTCTAAACCCAACGTTTCTAATAAAAAATAAATAAATACAAATAACATTGAAAACATATAATATAACTAAAGGTTTACTCACTTATTGCTTTTATTTATTTGTTTTTATACCTAAATGCAAGGAACCGGATAGTTTTGAAAAGCCTTTTGAAAAGAATATTTAAGTTCGGAATATATTGAGTATAGTCCCCTTGACCGTAAAGAACAAATTCAATAAATTAAACTTAAAAAATACAAATTCCATGTTTTTGCTTTATAGAAACAAAATATTCTTAAACAATTCCGATGTATGTGATAAAACAAGTAAAATATTTGATAACATAGTAACATTGTAATAGAACCAGTGGCGTTGTTAATAAAAGCATGTTTAATTATGTATTATCCTCCACAAAATGACATTCAATTTATTGACATCAATTATCATGAGAATATAATTAAATAACTTTCCCGAGAAAAAAGGCAGGAAAAATATTTTTTAATTATTAATTATCTCATATAAGAATGTACATTAAGATTTATTACAAACAGTAAATGTGTTTCACTTTAAAAATACATATTTTGAGGAAATATCCTTTTCTCTAAAATATTTTTTACACTATCTATATAATACATAAACACAAAACAATAACTCTATTGCACCATAATAAATTACAGCAAATTCAAATGTTTGTGAAAACTTTGCAATATACATACATTATGAAAAAAAGTGTTCTTACATTTTTAGTGATGCATTATATCATTAATATTACATAGGAAATATTATTGCACTATATGCAATTATCACAAATAAAGACTACAACATGTTTTTTATGGCAAACCGTCAGTCTCCTAGATTCAAGACTGTCAGCTAACATGAATTACTTTAAATAGGAAATATGTTATTACCTTATGATGACACAAAGGCACTCTCACAAATATAATATTATAATATAAATATTACTTGATTTTTTTTCATAACCTTGTGGCAAAACGAAGGCACTTCTATGGATGATTCCTAGAAACTTGAGATCGTATTATCATATTTCCAATTTATCTTTAATTTTATTCTTTACCCTCTCAGTGCCATGGAAAAATCTATGTATTTATATTATTACCATTTATCGATAAGGTATTTTTGTCTCCGTAGTGACTTCTCCTTGGCTTTGGTATTGGGTTAGGTGATGATGCATTGTTCTTATCAAAAAATTGTTTCATGTCGGAAACTGACCGACGCGAAACATCAAATGATAGATCATCTTCTGTGAGAGCAGAGTTAAGTTTACTTATTTCTCTTTCAAGTTCACGTGTGGCTCTATCTATTTCGATGAATTCGTGTTCTGTACTCGACATTGTTTCAATACTAGGTTTTCTGGCAACTTTCAGTGGTTCGTCGTTATCGTTTGCGTCCTTCGTCTTATCTTCGTTTAAATTAATGTCATAACCCACATAAGAATCATCTAAAGTATTTGTTAAACTTTTACTTCGTTTATTTGAAAGTGCATGGAAATCTTCTAAGTTACCTCGCCGCAGACGTATATCGTCGTCATTAACGCTAGAGTTTCTTCTGTATTTTATTATATCTACCTTAGAAAATGACACCTTGTCTAAGATATCATCTTCTGAACCAGTTTTTATTACTGTATTTGAAGTGATATCTTTTTCGTTATCTTTTTCTTGTAATGATGACAAACTGGTGGCTGTAATGATGTCATTGTCATTCTTAGAATTGTTATCATCTTGTCGTGGTTGATCTTCCTCGTCTTCAACTATTTTAAGTTCAATATTACAGTTTAAATCTTCAATTTCTTCTTCGATATTGGGTATTATCACATTGTTACTTTCTTTTATTTCTTTAGGACTACTTGAATGTATATCATTTAAATCTGTGGTTCCGGTTTCATTGATTTCAATTTTTTCTGATACACTGTGACTGCTGGTTTCCAAGTCAGACTGTTGGGTTGTTGCATTGACCTGAAAAACGGACGAGATGTGTTAAAAAACTGGCCAAGCCATAACGGTAACATGTAGTTACCATTATTAGTGTTGAGCAAAAAAATACAAAAAAATAATTGTATATCCCTCACTCTACCCCTAATATTTTCATATTTTTAGTGTTGTTAGAGAGGCAGCGGAACTAAATAATTTGTGAAAATTCCCAGCTATCACCAGCATATATACCAGTCATTAGAGTAATTGGGTTTATTCCTTTTAGGTACGAAACGCTGAAAATGACTTTAGGTACAGTTTAGTAAATTTATATCTAACCAAGGGAAAAATCTTAGGTTAATGTGAAAGATCTGTGATAAAAATATTTTCCTCTGACATGACACAAAATGACAATAAAATGCGTAAAAATTCTTACTGAGTCGTCGGCGGTGACGGAGGTGCTGGGTACCGGCGGTAGTGGAGCCGCCCTTTTCTTTTTACGCCGAGGAGCGCGTACTGGTGCTACCGGTTCATTATCGTCGAAAGGATTGGTGCTTCCTACGCTGTGCCGCGATCCTGATATTTCGCTGCGAGCCATTCGGGGAGTAGCGCTGAAAAAGTATAGATTGATAATACACGTGCAATGAATGCACCAAGAAAAATATAAATATTACTTGCAAAACAGTTAGGTACATGTTATGAAGTATACAAATGCGGGACCTTTTAGCTCTTTATTTGCCTGCGGATCTTAGTGCTGGACATACGTCTTCGTGGCTTCACTATACATCTAAATAGGTAATAAGCATAAAAATTATTATTGAATTGACCTATGTTAATTCCTGTATCCTCAAGCTCAAGTTTAACTTTTTGTGATTCTTATCGCCTAGGTTTAGAATTAACACTTGCAATGGAAGATTTTGATAACTTATCGTAATCGGACTATGTGCGGAATTGCTGGTAGGTATATAGATTATTTGCATGGGTATAAGGCAGGTAGCTTATTAATTTACCGGTACAACCAATTTGCACCAGTAAGAAAAAGGCGTAAGTATTCGTACTTATAGGAAAATGCTTTGAATTAAAGGGTACCTCAGCGAATTGACGTCGTAGTTGCTAGGGCTTCGCAGTCGCTCCTGAAAGCGTGACCGAGGCAGCGGCGTTACGGAGCCGCCGTACACGTACCGGTCGGCGCGCTCGGGCGAGCCCACTGTGTTGCGAGACTGGGCCGGTACAGATGTTGACGAGTCTGAAACCATGATTGTTTAGTATTAGGTACACAACGCATTGGTCTTACTTATGTATGAGGGGTGTTTTGGAAGCGGCTTCTGACTTGGTATAGAAGTCGAATCTCTTTGCGCTTTTAGTAGTACATTTGAAGCAATTGATATGATAGAAGATGGGCCGCTCCCTTAGAATTCTTTGGAAATGTGTTATATACCTACATGATATAAGGTTTAGGGTTTCCTGCAGACCACCTTACCATTTGTGGTAATACATAAATATACTCACGTCTATATCCCTTGCGGGGTAGACAAAGACAACAGTCTTGAAAAGACTGATAGGCACGTTCAGCTGTTTGACTTATAATAGAATTTAAATTCAAATAGTGACAGGTTGTAAGCCCATCGCGTAAAAGAAGAATCCTAAGTTTATAACCCTCTTCCTTTTACTTTTTATTTTTAAGAATCAATAAGTAATATAATAATAAATGTGGTTATGATGTGCAGTTTTTGTCAAAATAAAGCCTTGTTAATCTGCAAGAATAGATTTTATGATGATAGCAAGTATTTACTTGCTACGTAAATTCAATTGCTCTCCGATTTTCTTTTAACATCCCACGTATTCTAAAAAGTTCTATTTATAATCAAATTAGCTTTGACTTATAAATTAATACAGATTTTGAGCGAATCCTCACGGGGACTTCAGTTTTTATTGCGATAATAATTATAAAAGATTGATTCCAATGTATTCTCTCGTCCACATTCTATTCTAAGTTTGGATATTTGTGAAGTTGACGTTGTTAAAGAAAATGCTGCAGTGGAGTTTGTTACCGCTTCTTCTGCACTGACGCCTTGGAAGAAGGCAGTAAACTTAGTTTTTAAGTAATTTATTTGACGTCAACCAATGTTGTGAAACTAAAAGTTTTGACAATTATTAAAGTATCCTATAATAATGAATAAAAACAATTTTTGAATTTGAATTTTGAATTCAGTAGATAACGCGTCAAAAAATTAACTTACTTTTGCATAATTTACAATATTAGTTGGAATTGGGATAATAATATCCAAAGTTACTTTAAACTCACATTGCAATGCATTTCGGTATTCAACCAAATGATCTCCATTGGCTTGATGATTCGTCTTTTCTATTTCCTTTGGTGGTTCTCTTTTACCTTTCTTCATGAACGACCGAAAACTCCTGAAAAAAAGGAAATATTTTTATTGAGAGAGAGATTACATTTTGCCACGATCCATGCAGTTTTTTTGTAACATTCATTATTTCCTATATTCATGCTCGCCGGTTTGGGGCACTCTTGACTTGACCTTTTCCCAGGGAAAAGTACGTTCGTCTAGGTTTTCCCCTTCAAACGCTCACACTCTCCTTTACATTTTACTAGTCGATCTGCGTTGATTTCTCTACACATGACCAAACCATCTAAGCATTACCTTTTCTATTGCTATCGCTATATTTTCTTTAACATTATTATCATATTTTAGGTTCCAGGCGACCGCTTTCCTACACGAAATTTCTTCTTCTTTTTTTTCGTATGAAATCTGCTCTCACGGCCTAGCTGTCGGATGTCTGCTTGTAGGCGCAATACTGACAAAAGTAATGGAAGTTTAGTGCACTTGATTCCACTTGAACGATCGCAATTGTTGCGTGTCGGACGACGGCGGGCAACGAACGCCCACCGTCTGCTGTGGCCTGCTATTACAAACTCGAGATTTTCAAAACGTTATCGTATTGTACCTACGTAAAGAAGATTGAATGATTGCTCTCTTACAACTCGTAATGGCTTATCCCACGTTATCCTTAACTTTTATTAATTCAAATTATTTTAATGAAATTTAATATTATCTATACTTATAGGTTCTTACCTACTTACTAAGATACGAGAAATGTATTATTTTCGATCACATATTTTTTAATTGATTCGATAATAACACTACTACTTATAAACTTTGTTATGACAAAAACTCAATAATGTATAATCAAATACTAATTGATGATACATAGAAGATCTAGGCTACCCTAAAATGATAAAAATAGAATAGTCTAATTATCACTTTTATTGCTCATAAAATTATCATTTGGAGTTAAAGCAGCGATTCGCACTTTTATTTCGCATTTGTTGGTTAATTTCACTGTCCTCAATTGTTTCAGAGATCACTGAACTCAATTTGCAAAATGCTTACTGTCTAACTTGTGTACTTCCTTAACTTTAAAATGATAATATTAGAAGGATTCGACTGGAAATACTTAAACAGGACTAAAAATCTATACTAATTTTACTAATGCGAATGTAAAAAAGTATTGAAGTCATTTTTGAACCTAGTGTAGTAAAGGTGAAAGAGAAATAATGTGGTAATGACATAATGTCAGTAAAAATATGTATATACATTTAAATATTTTATACACTTACTTAAAATAATACGTACGTAAATAAAGCTATGTTTATTAGACGGAGACTTCTGTACTTGAAGTTGAGGATACGTAAACATAGGACATAAATCTGATAAAAATGACCTGATCTTGACCCTAACAGAAGAAGATATTGGAACAGGATCCGCGAGATTCAATGTTGTTATCTTTACGCTTGCATTTAACTGGCCATCACATAGTTTATGTGCACTATAATGATAAGGTCGTGAAACACAAGTTTTCCTTTTCAAAACATAAGATAAGCGTATATCTTTTTAATTATCAATATAATGATCGAAAAAACGAGTGATGATTCTGTTGCCAATTTTAATCAAGTACTTTTTGATTTTATTACGAAATTGCCAGATTCTTTCATTGTATATTCTCGAACACTATAATTAATTTATTTTAAAACATCTAATAATAATTTGCTAGACCAAAGTTTACTTTTACCCAATGCAATGCCAAGGTTGATTGGCAGACCTGTAAGTCAAATGAATAGAAAGTCCTAATATTCCTACTTTTTATATTGTAGGCATTTTTCATTCATTGTTGTTCAAAATCGACCTGTTTACTTTTTATATAACTTTCAGCATTATTGAACCATACACCTTGAGCCTTCGACCTTCATAGGTCGTGCTAACAAACTGGCAGCAACAGGGGCTCTAACTAATCTAACACCAACATGACCTACTTATTTACTCACAAAGAATATTATATGTACAAGAATTTCGCTAAACGTATGACTCATTATTTATTGTCTTCCATACTCGCTCTTCTTTTGCGCATTATGCACTTTGTACGGGTGCAGTAATTAGTATAAAATTAACACAATAAGTGTTGGGAGCTAAAGGCTAATTGTATAAAATATAATACTTCTTTGTGCAATGTGATCGTCAGTGTTCTTTGTTTATGATATCTTGATCTATACTTAGGTACTGTAACTGTCGACATACTTTCATTATTATATTCTCTACTAGTTAGTGCCCGCAGGTTCTCTCAGTCTCTCAGAGTTTCAGAGTAGGTACATTTCGCAAGTAACACATGCCTCTTAGCTTCCTATGCCCTTTTTTTGGCTGTACGTTATCATATGTTAGTACAAGTTATATATCGTTAATCAATAAAAGTAAGTTACCTCTGTTCTATATTGATTTATTGATGGGTATTTAACTTGTCGGTAGGATTTTTTTTCCTCTGTGTAGTTTACACAGAACAAAAATGGTTTTAAAGCTTTTATTCCTAATAGTCTTACTTTTTAGGTATGTTCCTATTTGCTCGGCCTAATAATTCTCTATTAATGCTACCTGTTTTTGAGTTTTCCAACTCAAACCATAAATTGCAATCCTTTATAGACTGGATTATTTTTTTATACGGTCGAGCTTCTGGTGGTACTTGTCGGCTTTATAGCTAACATTTTACGCATGAACTCGTCATTAATGTTTTTTGTATAGTCTTTTATTTCGTATCCGAAATCCGATGTACACTTAGTATCCGAAGAAACTGTTGTTTTCATAAAATATGATGCTTTGTTTCATTCATGTTCAATACGTATATATTAATCATCCGAACTATTGTTTTGCAAATAAAGCTTTAGTGTATGTGCATATTTTATGTACTAACATCCGTTTATATTCATAGGTATTGCATTGGTCTGTTGTGAAACTCGCATGGAGTTCTTGACTTGTGATCCTGCACAACGAGGTTGATCATCCACACCGGCGACCCTGTCATATAATGTTACTTGATGTGTCGTGTTGGGGAATATGTTAATTGTCCGGACCAAGCGAAGGTTAGCGCGCAAAACAATTGTGTTATTAATAGAAAGCAATAAAATATAATACCTAATTAGACTCCCACACATGTACCAATTTTTACTTAAAAATGTTTGTAAGGCTAGCCAATTTATAAAGATTTTTGATAAGCGTAAGAAAGAGAACTTTAATTAACCCGTAAAAACGTTTGAAAGGAGAACCTCCTCCTTTCTTGAAGTAAGTTAAAAAGCAGAAAATATATAAGTAATTATATTTCATTAAACATACATTTGATAAATTCGGCTTGTATAACTGTTCTAGCATGCAGAAGTTTAAAGGAGAACCAATAAGATGCTTTGTGAAATAAAGGTTATCATTTCGAAATTTCGACAACGACGAAATATCCATATCCACTCTATTAATAAAGAGTAATTTGTGTGTTTTGTATGTGCCACGGATATTCAGGAGGGACATAAGCTACTTTTTACTGGAGCTGAAATTAGTGTGAAAAATAAATATACCACACAAAATTCGCGTATCCAGTCGAAGTTAAGTACAAACATAGTTTTCTTTAAGAATAGCAAATTGAATCCATTTTTTTAATATAAGCCAAACTCCTTGATCTCGACTCAACTGCACAATACAATTCGATAGTTTCCTCCTTATTCATGACGCACAATCAATACCTATGTTTCTAATTCTATTTAGCAGTATTATTAATTGTGCTGTTATTTCATTACTAAGTAATTGTGTTTCATATTCCCTATTTATATTTAGACATCTGTGTAATATTACCAACTGCGGCAGACCACCGCGGCGCTGGGTGGTCGACATCCGACGGCACGGGAGCCGATACTAAATCAACACAAAATCGCTAAGAGCGGAAGAAAAGGGAAGAGGCCTAAGTATATTCGAGTTGAATCCTCAAAAGGCCACCATAATGATGATGACCAACCACTTTGTGCTTAGGACGTTTGTGTGATGTCTGTTTCAAATAGAAACACCTAAAAAAATGTTCTCGAAGAGAACGACAAGTGTTTTCAACATATTTATGTTTTTCATTTTCCTTGCATTTTAAGATTGTCAATCGATGAAACTGTGCCATTTCAATTCTAACCTACGTGACTACTTCGTTATTTATTTATTAATATTAATATTATAAATTCGTACAAGAATTATGTGTGAATTATCATAATTACATTCACTTCTTAATACGTATGCCTTTGTGAATTAATACTAGTTTACAATGTTTTACAAATTAATTGTCAATTGATCGTAAGTTCTGGTTCAACCTATTTCGGTTAATGACTACCGAGTTCAAAATTGCTTGTTCCCGTTCAACAAACATTCTGAGTTATTGCGAGTTTCCTATTTACTGTTTAAGGAGCTTCTTGTAGGTCATCTAGAATCTCTCTAAGTATATTCTCGATTCCATTCAGCATTCCTACAATTGACTTCAAAACTAGGGAACCGTTATGTAAACTTCCATGCTGCGAAAAGATTTTCAATTTTGATGATCGACTGTCAGTCTGAGCTATCCAATTCTCCTTGAATTTTTTTTTATATTATTTGGGTTGCAGTAATCCCATTATCTATTATCGTATTGTCTACCTAGACACACTGGGGATTTATTATTATAATAACGTAAGTAGATAGTGATTATGACTTCTACGCGTAATTTTAATATGTCTAGGCTACCGGTACTCTACTCAAACCATAGCCTTCTTTATAGCCTACATCTGCGTGCCTGCTGTATCAACAACACTAATCCAGTGTAGTATCACCTTCGTCGTACACGTCACCTTTTACGACATGTTCAATGATTTTATTGCCGCAGAAAATACTTTTGAACTCGTAGTTAGAACTACTGTCTAATTTGATTACATTATTAATTTGATTATTTGGTCGGTTTTGCGGTGGAAGGAATTATTGTATTGTTACTACGTAAATCTGCCGAATATTTTCGCGTTTTGAACACGTAAACATATGAATTTAATGTCAATCACACCCAATGTGGACATGAATATAACATGTAACTCACTTGTGACTACAACTCTATAAATACTTCAGACGGCACTTGCTTGCATTATTCACTTTGAGATTTTGTTACATCTTGAATGCTTAAAAATTACTTGAAATAATGTGAAATTAAATTAAATACAATAATACAGATGAATGTAAATTCATAATACAATAAAATTATCATCTATATCTACTAATATTATAAAGCTGAAGAGTTCGTTTGTTTAAACGCGCTAATCTCAGGAACTACTGGTTCGAATTGAAAAATTCGCGTTGTATAGTATTAATTTTGCGTTGAATAGACCATTTATCGAGGAAGGCTTTAGGCTATATAACATCACGCTGCAACTATAAGGAGCAAAGAAATAATGGAATATGTGAAAAAAGCGGAGAAAATTATTCATTATTGAGGTCTTTAATTATGCCCAAAATAACTATTCCACGCGGACGAAGTCGCGGGCACAGCTAGTCATTATTATGTAGACATATTATGAATTCGGTAAAAATTATATCACATCATTATTGGGCGAAGTTGGCATAAACGGGTTGCGGTTGGATACTGAATCATTGATATGATCTAACTTTTCATTTATTGTCACTTAACAGAGTAATACATACCTACAAACCAAGTGCAGGGCAATACAAAATTAACTTCTCATTCGAATTCCAAAAAAAAATTCATTCCATTGGTAAATATAACATACCTTAACCATTGCGTGACTGCAGCAAATAAGATAGGAGAATCTAGTTCGTTTCTTATCTTAGTGTATCTTAAAAATTTCTTACGGCTCCTCTACGCCATGAGGTTCCATAGCATCAAACACGAAGTTATTTGCCTAATTAAATTGGAAGAGATTTTGTTGAATCAGTAACAAAACTAATCAATCAACTGATAGTGTCACGTAATTTTTTAGGGTTCCGTACCTGCAATTTAAGAACGGGACCCTATTTAATTTAAAAAACGTAAGTTTAAAAATTACGTTTTTGGTACCTACAGGCGCAACATTTTTGGTCGATTTTAAAATATAAATATTAAATAACAAACGTGATGATGGTACGGAACCCTTAGTGCGCGAATCCGACTCTCACTAAGCCGGTTTTTTTACAACATACATACATACATACATAAAATCACGCCTCTTTCCCGGAGGGGTAGGCAGAGACTACCTCTTTCCACTTGCCACGATCACTTTTTTACAACCATGCATTTATTTTGACTCATTTAACTGTGTATTGTATTTACGTGATTATACTTATTTAGGTACCTTATACCTACTACCTAGAGTAAACTATATAGGTAAATAACTGTGGTTTGAATTATTTCTCGTAAAGAGGAACACGTTTGAACCTTAATTATTTTTTCCAAGAACAATTTGTAGGTACACAAGCTACAATCATTAAAGTGAAAACCCGTGTCGAAGGTTAAGTTTATTTAGTAAGGTATAGTAGTAGGTATAATACTTAAATAAACGAAAGAATTAAAGTTTGTTTCGAAGATAGAATTAATTTGATTAAATTGAAAACTCACCATGAATTTTTAAGGTCCTTGAAGGTGATACTATTGGACCGGCTGAGCTTCCTTCCGATGGTCCAGAACCTTATTTTGTTGTGGTTGTCCTCTTCCCTGAACGGATTCAGGTGTTCAGGATAGTCGTGAATAGAAATGGTCTTGCGAGGTCCAGCCATGGTAGTCATTATTGGAAATCTACTTTTGGATCTTTACATAATACACAGCACAAGCACTGGCGTCGACCACTTCGGAGTTTATCTGTTATCTGTGTGGTTAGTTATCGCTCGATGATAACGCGTTGTATCGTTTTATCGCACTTAGATAATTATAGTGTTTGTTTTTGCGGCGGGTAATGAAGGAGATTGGTCGGCGTCGCGGCGGTCGGCGTCGCGAGTAGAGGCACACTAGTCGTAGTCTCGGCCTTCGCTCGCGCCGGCCCAGCAGCGCCACCGCAGCCGCACTGAACAACTGATTCGCTGACGCATCCTACCGAATCACTGCATCATGCGGATCATGCCCTTATGTGCACAGCACGTCATATCATAGAGATATGATTTACACCATAAAAGTGTGGAATCAATCGTATCAGCATACGATATTGAAGTTGCCTTCTAAATGTCCTCCATCACTATGAACTGTGAATAAGATACGTCCCAATATAAAATTTTTAATGAAAAAAGGTTTAAGCTATCACACATTAACAACTAATAACAAAAGCGAAGTCGTAGAGTAGAGCATTCCGCAATGCTCATAAAATTAATTAGAAAAATCAAATTAAGTGCATGTATTAATAGAATCTCGTTAATTTCTCATCGGTGTAAATTATATTCAATGTGATTCTAAAATGTTTATGCCTTAAGGATAACTATTCCAAATGGAATACCAATAAGGCTACTTATTATAAAATCTGTGATGACGCCATTGTTGGTACAATAAACCGCGTCACACGCAGAAAAGGCGAAGGTCGTGTAAACTTTGGAAATATTCATTATACACATCGAAGTACATTTAGTCGTACATAATGTCAACCACAATATTGCACAACAGTATTGTTTTCAGGTAAGATTCAAATGTCGCTAACTACATACTACTACATACAAATGGGTATAACTAATTTATAACTACTTGTAAAGTAAGCAGTAGGTATTTAACGGTTCATAGTTTTACTCCAGGTAGATAGACGTATATTTATAGGTCTTCATAGACTTATTATTTCTTATCGAAATAGAATTTCGATAAAAATAATATTATTATTTTACCGAAAACAATTTCGAAGAAAGAAAGAAAATTTGCCAAAGGGTTTTATTCGAACTTCAGAGGATGAACTATCAACTGAAGTGCTAGATAGATAGGTAGGATGCCTGTCGTATAAACTTAACAATATAATTAAAAAGAAAAGCCGATGATAAATTTAAGCAGAAATAAGTACCTAGCTATCTAGCAGCAGAGTTGCCTATAACGAAAATTTTTTAAAGATCCATTGCATGACTAGCTAAAACGATTCATATTCAAAAGGCTATATTTTCTATGTATGTATAGCTAGCTGACTTTGGTTCTTCTGTAGGCATTTTAGTTAGCCACCAAAATAACACCATTCCTAACACGCGATCGTGTTATCGATCCAATAGCCCACTTAAATTTCATGGGGCTACCTTACTGACGACATGCGTTATTTGGTTTCAGCTATTATTACATAAGTCATATTTATTATAAGAAAGATAGAGAAGTCAGAGAAAAAAGAAGATACATAAGATTGTTAAAACATTCAATCAACCTTCCAAGCATGTTTGGCTGGTACCAAACTATTTTTACTGCCTAAGACAGAATCTCTTTTATTATTCTCATAGGTACGACGTTAGCATATGATGCGGAACTGTATGGTGAAAGTATTTGATCTAGATTAATTTATTATTATTTTTTTAATTAATTGAGCATACTGGTAATGATTAATGCTTTTGGAATCTATTCTGACTACTATAATATATGCTTTTCTTCTTCGGCTTATACTGTGGTGGATGGATTCAGTCCTACTAATGAAAGATAATGGCATAAGTGTGCCATGCACCATTAATCAAGTAGCGACTAACTGCAATAAGGCAGGTCCCGCAAATCAGATATTGTGAAGAGTCAATTAAACGACAGCTACAATTCTCTTGGTTGTAATAAACGCTAGTGAATGCGTTCAGAATTATTTTGTATCAAATCGCTGCAACTTATATTTTTTGATTTTACCTCTTCATTCAATAAGAGGTTAAAAGTATATTTTTTCATACGTCAATACGATGCCAACTTTTGTATTGTCAGATAAAATATTTTACCGAAATAATGACATTAATGTGAGGTCAAAAGCCTCGACGTAGTTTACATAGATGTCTAAAGGCTTACAGTATAGACAGATGACATGGATTAGTAAGACACAACAATTTTGTTGTACTACATCATCAATTGTTCTAATTTAACCAAATCGTTTAAAGAGTCTCTTCATAGATATCTTGCTCAATTGCTTTATTGATTCATAAACTCTATTTATTGTTATTTATTTACAAAATGAATTACCAATTAAATCATTATTTGTTTCACTCGCTGGAAATCGTAATATTGTAGATAAGCTTTCGTGAAAAAAGGTGTTGACATAATTCTTCGCATTGCGTATCATTATCTAATTGTAGCTTTGTGATGTATAGTAGTAAAGAAAATAAAGAATGCGGCATTTTTTATGAAAATTAAGTTTCATCTTGTTTCCACCCATACTGGTGTTCTGTGTCCCATCTGGCTAGTGGAAAGCAGTTAGCGAATTTAAGGACAAGAGAAAGACAAGAAGGAATGGAACGAAAAGTTTTGAATTTGAATTATTTTTATTAAATACTAATGTGCCTTGTTATAAGTATAGGACAGATACTGAGATGTAAATACAAACATAAAGAGAAAGTGTGTAAGTGTAACTACTAGCAAACTGTACAAATAAAGTAAGGCGAAAACCAGACCGTTGAATTAGCATTGCAGACTGCACGTAGAAGTATGTCACGCAGTTTAGATTAGTACACCAACTTTTTTTTAACAAAAAATCGGGTTATCTACATAAACTACCAACCACTGAGTCATCTTTAGGAAACTGAAAATAAATGGGTAAAGGAATTTGAAAACCTGGGTACCTGGGGGTACCTGCACAATTGCAGAATAAAAATTTATTCTCTAATTGCTCTTTGTGATTAACGGTACACCTTTCGCTAACCCGATTTAATCAAGGAATTGGTCTTGGCCTTCCCTTTCCGAAGATCTTATTCACAATTCTTGTATATTTGCTTAGTTAACCTGCTTTCGACCCCTGGCTCCTCTCCAGAGAACGTGAGGATGTAACGGCAGGAGGAAAAATCTGCTTAGTTAACTACCTGCTTGATGAGAAGAGATGTGATTATGCATGTGGATGAAAGAAAGAAGATGAAAAGTAGTCATTTACTTTTGATCTTCTTTCGAAAAATGCAGGGATCGTTGTAAGTGGAAAGATTAGCCTCTGCCTTCCCCTCTGTGAAAGAGTCGTGATTTTATACGTACCTAATGTAGTCGTTTGTGGAAACATCTTTCCTCAAAAATCTTCTGCAAATGAAGAGCTCAGCATATCTTGAATGAAGTACAGCAAGAAACATCGAAGGAAGCTGCAGCTTATCTCGGGAATTGCAAGGCGGATGCCACCGCAGACGACATTGAGCACCAATCAGCCCGTTAAATGGTCAACGCTCATAAAGGTACGTGAATGCGCAGTTTGTTACAATAGATGTAGGAATAGTAGATATTTTATGTAAATATCTAAAGAATTTTAACTGTTACGTCGTACTATGTTGCTTTTTTTAAATAAGAGTAGGTATATTTTATTTTCTACTAGCGATTCGCCCCGGCTTCGCACGGGTGCAAAATTCGGAAAAAATTATACATAAAAACCATCCTTTTGAATCACTCTACCTGTTACAAAAAACCGCATCAAAATCCGTTGCGTAATTTTAAAGATTTAAGCATACAGACAAACAGACTAAAATAGCGACTTTGTTTTATAGGTACCTACTATATGTGATTTGGAGATCCTTAAAATCCTTTTTTTGTCCTTATCCATCGCGTGAATGTTTCATTTCGTATGCTTTTGCCTCATCTATTGCAATGTTCATGAAAATAAACCTAGTCTATTATTTACAGGGTAACCATGGAAACGACGAAGACTTTTTTATTCGAATAACCAGTGATAATAATATTATATATTGTTTAGGTTTATTATTGTTTATTATAATTGTTTTAGTTTAGTTTTTATTAATCATGGCTGCCGTTACAACGTCTCCAAATCTTTCGGCGCGCATCTTTTATGGACTTCGAACTGATATCCAGTAAGTTTTAATAACAGCAATGCACCATCATCACTCGACCAACTGACCTAATTCCTAAAAGTTGTGTAAATTTCAAATTTTATAATTATAATCGACCTGGCATTTATCTTGAGTAGAGCCTTCCCTAAGCACACTCTGGGTTTGCCTTTGACCATGATTCTGTTATGGAAAGTCCGGTAGGTAGGTAATTACATTAAACCGACTGTCGTGACTAGGGAAAATTGATATGATTCGATCATGGTTCCATATTTAACCTCTGTACCATAAGAGTATGATCTACTCGGAAAAAAACATTATACAAATGTCCTCCTTTACGTCTCACAACAACGAGTCGCTAGTGAACATGGCCTATCTACCCCGCAAGGCATATATACGTGATTATATGTATGTATTTAAAAGAATAGAGTGTCCGGTTGGTCCCATAGATATTTAGTTTAGGTTTGGTCATAAATGTGGAAGATATTATATGTTACCTATGTAGGTATATAGATAAGGAACACATTAAAAATCAACAGTATTGACAGTTCAGCATTCATTCATCATACATATTTATATAGATTGTAAAAGTGAATTATAAAAACCAGTTTTCAGCAGCGTTTTAAGCTAGCTTAAAAAGAGAAGCAGAGAGCAGAGCTTAAAAAAGAAGAAATGAGCAGATGTTTGGCACTATCACGTAAATTTACTCACACTAAAAAGGATCAAATAAATAATTTAAAAACAGGAAAGTGCTAATAATGTTTGAAAATTAAATTAACAATACGACAGTACCTAGGCGATTAGCGGGTTGGTATCTACCTAACCTACATCAATTTCTGGAGCCGGTGTAGGGTAGGTAGTAAGTTAGTAACCCACTAATCGTCTAGGTACGACGTATTGTTAATTTAATTTTCGATTATTTATAACTTTTTAGTGTTTTTTTAAAGTTTCTTTTTATTGTTTTTTAATATTAGATATTTATTGCTTTCTGAGTTCTTGTAATAAAAAGAAGCAATAGCAAAGACTTCTATTGAACTCAGGATGAATAATAATTAGGATATAGGATATATAAAGTAAATGTTTCCTGGACTCTTATTTTCGTAAATATTAGAAAATTTTCTCCTGTTCGCTTTCAAAATTAGGCATCGCTCAAATGAGCTGTTTTTATAGGTATTTTTTTCGAACTACGTACCCATTTAGCATATTCCATTCATGCATGCAATCCATCCATAGAGGAAATTCATACCGACCTCCACAACAACAGTGTTTATTACTAAAAGTCAGTAAGACTTCACCAAACTTTTCTTAACTAATTCGGTTTTATTATTGCATAAATGGAATAAATTGTTCTTAGTTATAAACATGGTCTTACAGATACAACGCGCATTATCTTACGGAATCTGAAATCATTTACCCGGCCGGAGGTGTCATAGTCATCCACAACCACTTACAAAAGAAGCAGAAGTTCATCAGGCTTCAGGATAAACATAAACCAATCAAGTCCCTGGTATTGGCCCCAAACAGGTTTGTATTACCTTACCAAATATTCAAGACAAAGAATAGGTAACGAAATGAACACAGAAATTATGATTTCGTTGGCCATCCTTGTTTATTCAGAAGATTTTATTTTAGGCGGTGGTTGGCTTTGAACGAAATTGCTGAAGAAGGCCAGAAACCCATCATAACTATTTACGATCTAACAACATACAAAAGACGTAAAATACTTACCGTGCCATTTGAAAATTCAACTGCGAAAGAGTTTGCATGCGTGCAATTTACATTCGACTCCAAGTACTTAGTGGCTATTACTGGTGAACCAGATTGGTGGCTGTATTATTATAATTGGGACAAAGGAAAAGTCGAAAGTCATGCAAAAGCTCAGAATCCAAATGGTCAAGGAATAGTTGAGAGTGTAAGTATTAAATATAAATATATCTCAAGTCTAGAGCCTTATTTCATATTCTTACCTATGTTTTCATCTTTTCATGTAATTTTTTTATCGCTTACATTAAATAAATAAATATATACATATAAATATATACGGGGCAAATCACACAGATCATCATTTTATATTTATATTGTGGCTAAAAATGTTGTTTCATTATTAGTGGCGTATTGTTTCAGGTTCAGTGCAATCCATCCGATGCTACTTTGGTTGTGATAACAGGCCCCTACACATTTCGCATCATGAACGTATCAGAAACTGTATGGCGCCAATGGGGTTGGTGTAAAGCTGAAAACGTAAGTTGGTTTGAACGTTCACCTTCACGTTCTTGGGTGGCTAGAAGTTCATTGATTAAATCATAAACACCCTCGTTACTTATATGAAAATGAAAGGTCTAGTATTATTCCAAAAAAGGGGGAAAGCTTTGGTGAGGTTTTTGATGACGAAACAAAATATTTGAACTTCATCAAATACTCCGAATGAGCCAAAGAATTCGAAGCAAAATGTTTGCGGACCTAGCAAATAGTTCTAGCAATTTTCTCTCTTTTTTATTGCCATTGAACACTTATGCAAAATTGTTCCGTTCGTGCCTAGATCAACATAACTGGTTGCATGTGGCTCACGCCTGACCGCATCATGTTTGGGACGGATAACGGAGTTATTATGATGGTGGAAAATGGAGAACTGCGCCAAAACTGCGTGTTCCAAGCAGTTGAAGTCATGGAGATGGCCTTGAAGAAAGTAGAAACCGAGTACGTATTAATTTGACTTGTAACACTGGCTGCCCTAATATTAAATAGAACTTTACGCTAAAAAGTCAAACACACCTTGGGAGTAATTCACAAACGTTGGCATGTCTTATTTTCTCTATGTGTCTATTCAGTTAACCTCAAAGTTAGTAAGGGAGAGGAAAGATAAGACATTTGCTTTGTGGACTTTAGTGAATAACACCGCTAATATATAAATACCTACATCGAAACCACATTCGATTCATTATGAACATTAGCATTATCCATTGATATACGTAGGTAAGAAATACATATTTTGAAATTATAATTATTTACAAGTCGAACTCGAACCAAACACATGATTCAATTAATGTTCAACATTTTTAATAGCCGAAGGAGTTCAAAATTATAATATAGTCAAAAGCTATTTTACAAAAAGTACATAGCTAGAGAATAATTAATGCAGTTATTAAAAAAAACTTGATGATGCTTGCACCTACAATAGGGGAGCAGCTGATGAAGGTGAGAAGGCCAGCACTACTTCAAGTAAACAGGAAACGCCGGCTGAATCAACTGTCTTCACAGAAAGTCACCCAGTCACATCGTTTGCCAATTTTGCTAAAGGTAAGGAGAAAAGTCTACCTAAGTATTTTTTTACATTCATTCTTCATACTTTCCTCATTTAACTATGATACTTATGGTGATACATTAAAAAAGAAGTAAAAGAGTCTTCAGATTTCATTCCTTCAGTTTTTTCCATGAATGTCTATATGAATTTAACAAACTAGTTAATTTATATGAATTTTTAAGGTTTTGCATTTGCGTGTGGGCCTGGTTACGTGCACGTGTTCGAGAAAGAGACACCGCATCACTGGAGGAAAAGGAACGTTTTTAGAATATCCAAGAAATCTTACAAGTAAATATTTTTACTTGTTTCATTAATTGATTATATTAAGAGTTGATGAATATGGTCTTAGTAATCTTCTCACCCTACTTGTAGACATACACGTGAATACCCTACTTGGTCGCCTTTAGATGCCATCCAGCATATTGCGATCGATCCTAATCAAGAAACCCTACTGATTACCACGTTGAGGAAACAGTTGTACTATGTTAAGATATTTGCACAACATATGCTGCAGGTAGGTAAATCTGCCTTGTTATGTGATGATGCCTTGATGCACCGGATTTTTAATAACATATTGTAAGTTTTATTGTTTTAATTTGTTTACTTTCTGTCTTTTACGCCGTATTTTAAATAGAGAATACACGGTAAAGTCCATACTCTTGTGGTGGAATTATGCCCTTAAAATTGCACAGGGGGGGGGGGGGGGGTTTAGAGGGCAGGCTGGCATATTAGTTGACATTAGTCGTCCGTTAAAAGTAAGTAATTTCCCTTCGATAACAGAAAAAAAAATCATACTCCCCATAGTTGGTGTATGATATCAAAAATCCAGACCAAATTATGATTTCAGATTGTTGTATAAACATAAACACGCACAACAATGTTCTTTAACGGTAATTGCCCCTAGATATGATACCTACATACTGATGTGTTATAGATACCTACATACTGATGTGTTATTTTTACTTATAACCTTTGATTGGTGTAACTTATAGAACCCAGAAATAGCGTTCATGGAACTTGGTCCCGCGATGCATTATGGCCGCATCAATTCCCTGTCGATGTGCGCTTGGAAACCTATTTTTATGACTTCTGGCGAGCAAGACAAGAGCATTCGCATCTGGAATTATATGACGGATGACGTCGAGATGATCAAATTGTACCAAGAGGAAATACACTGTGTGTCTTTGCATCCTACTGGTATGTAAACTCACTTCTGTCACTAAATGTATATTTTTCATTATCTTTACACATAAAATAAGCATGTGCCGTGCATAATAAAGTGCTGCCTTTATTATGCGGCTCATGCACATTTTGTAGCCAACGTTTTTGCAGTACCTATAGGTAGTATTTCCTCATTTAGTTTGTAACATGCTATAATTGGTTTGTGTTCTAGGATTATTCGCAATCGTAGGATTTTCCGACAAACTTAGGTTCATGGTAGTGCTGATAGACGATTTTGAGGTGATGCGAGAGTTCCCCATCAGAAACTGTGATAAAGCCAAGTTTAGCTCCAATGGACATCTTTTCGCGGCTGTTAACGGTCAAGTGATACAAGTATTCTCATCAGTCAGTTTTCAAAATGTGTATAATCTGAAAGGACACAACGGCAAGGTAAAGGCTTCTTTTTCGTAGCAGTATCGGAAACTTCTGATTTAACAAGGTTCACATTTACCGCTGAAATCGCGTTTTTTTAATAATTTTTAGCAATAAAACACAATAAAAGCCAAATTAGAATTGCGGTCCTTTTGATTTTATTTGTACTATGTATGTTTACTGATTCATTATTACATTATAGTTGTATTCCTTTTTAGATAACGTGCTTGGCATGGTCTCAGAACGACCTAACACTAGTGTCCTGTGGCACAGAAGGCGCAGTCTATGAATGGGGCATGTCGTCCGGTCAAAGAGTCGGCGAAGTCATACTCAAAACCAACCAATTCAACGCTTGCGCCGTCAACAGGTTTATAATAAATCAAAGTAGCATTCTTTTAAAATTCTTTAATTGCCGCTCACTTCCTTTGCATCCATTTTTTTATTTTACATACAATATGAACATCTAAACATTATAATTTGTTGACTTCCGTTATGTTACTTTTATTGTTTCAGCTTTGGCAAAACTACTTTCGCCGTTGGTTCTGATGGCGAAATCAAAGAGATTGGTTCCAATACAATCAGAAGGAATCTGGGGCTGATCGGATGCCCTTTGGACACAATACTGCTGTCTCGTTCAGACATGATGCTCTTTATTACTGGTGGTGAAGGGGGCGTCACCTCGGTCCAGCTTCCTTTGTTAGACAAAGCTATATATAACGAGTTTCATATGCACAATAAGAAGGTTACGTGTATAGCGTTAGCTTACGACGATCAGACTCTGATATCGGTCGCAGAGGATGCGTCAATATGCTTGTGGCGACTTACAAATGCCGAAGGGCGAGCCATAGCCCTCGATAAAGATTTCTCCTACTCCAAAGAGATATTGATCAGTAAGAAAGACTTGCAGGAGAAGCTCAATAATATAAATGTAAGTACCGAAAAAATAAATGTCCCTACGAAAATATACATGCAAGAGTCCATTCTCTCTTTCGTCCGCATACGTTTTAAAATGAACTTTGCGGTTTTCCACCCAACTGCGGCTAGCTTCCTTCGCTTTTCAGATTGTTTTTGATTTTTGACGGACTTCAAACAGACGAGACTTCTTAATTCTATAATAATTATCTATACCTATCTGCTTATAATCACCGAACTTTCTTTTCAGTTGCTTAGCACAAGAATGAGTGAATTGGAAACGGAGCACACGTATCAACTCCGGCAAGCTGAAGCCACTCAGGCGGAGAAGCTGAAGGAAGTTCATGAAGGTTACTGCGCGGCCATCGAGGAGCTCAAAGAGAAGAATGAGGTGCGAGACGTTTATTGTCTAGCAATTTCGTTCTGTCAGCACTAATGACAGAACGAACACACGTCAGCTAGGTTCATTTCCCTCAAGTCATTATATTATCACGTCTATATTGCTTGCGTGGTAGGCAGAGTCAACAGCCTTAAAAAGTCCTTATTTTCTACGTTATAGAAATTAATAAATACGTGTACAACGTATATGCAAATGTTTTTGAAATTTTTTGTGATTAGATATGTGATGTCATATTGAACCATGAATTGAACGTAGGTTCCCCTTTAATTAAGCTAGAAGCGAGTCTCTTCGCATAAAAACCTGATCTGCCCACTCCAGGATCCTTGTCGATAGTGGGACTAATACCAGGACGATGATTATTATTGTTGAAATCCTTTATGATTTGCAATCTGATTTTTTTAAATTATTATACTGAATAACTGTAAACAGCAAATGGAAAACGAACATACCCACGAGATCGGCATGATCCAACAAGACATCGCCAAGCTGCGGTCGGGGCACGAAAGAACGCTGCAGGCTTTGGAAGCCGACTTCAATATCAGGCTTATCAGCGAGTATGACAGGTACCAGGTATGTTTCTGGCATCAATAATACTTTCATCTAACTAGGGTACAACACAACGGTCCGAAATTTGGTAAGAATAAGTTATGGACATCAACGTTTCCCGAGAGATGTTGCCACAGGTCTGTCGAACTCTACCGCTGTGTAGATATTTGTCGTACACAAAACTTTACAAGAAAGTCTGGGTGTCACCTAGTGTAAAGTTCGCATATCAATCGCTATTGATATGATGGAAATATTTTAAAGTCTTACTTTGTTGATTTTCTTAAAATTTAATCTTAAGGAAACAACATCGGATATCGATATAGAAAAGCCTACATGATTTCATGAATAATATACTTGTAGTACTTGTCGTTTTCCAGAATTTGGAAGATAAAACTGCTCGGATGAGAAAAGATTATGAAGAACGCTTAGATAATTTGGCAGAAAGTAAACGACAGGCGCTGAGAGAAATGAATGATATGTTTGAAGCGAAGTTGGAGGAAAAGGACTTGATTTTGCAAGAGGTAAACTAGAAATCCTTGTTCAGTAAACTTGTCAATTCAAAAAACCTACATTTCATTTGCGACGCCTCCGACGACGACGTTTGTCAAACGCCTTTTTTAGTGAAGAGGCTGTAGCGGGAGCGATGATTCGGCTCGACCGCCACCAAAGGGAAGATCTTCCGCCAGGCTAGGTGTTATGCCTGGGGAACCGCGGCTCCGACGATGTTGTGTCGGAGGTTGTATTTATGCTCCAATCCATGTAATCTTTGAAATCGCGTCTTAGATTCTTCGCTGCTATTGGTTGAGCGCGTCAATTTCTTCGCGATGATTGACAGTTGTTGTGTGATTTGATGTTGTGGCGAGTGGCGTAGATATGTCGCCACAAGGCCCTAACTGAGTTATATCATTTCGTGATTTAACACAAACTTCACTCGACCATTTATAAAAAAAATCTTATTTCAGCTACAAGAACAAGCCGATATGGAGAAAAAAGAACATGAAACGATAAAAGCGTCGATCGAAGAAGACGCCGACCGTGAGATCATTGAAATCCGGACAGCGTATGAAGTTCAACTGAAGGAGGAAAAAGATGCCAACGTTAGGCTCAAAGGGGAGACGGGGCTTATGAAGAAGAAGTTGATAAGCGCCAACAAAGAAATTGATGAATTCAAACATCAAGTGTCGCAACTGAAAGGTTTTTTTGTTTTATTTCTACACATAGTTTGTTTCTAAATAAATATTAAAGTGGTCTAAAAACCTTAACAAATATTATTTCAGCTGAACACAAACAGTTCCAAAAAGTTATCTCGACATTAGAACGTGACGTGGCAGATCTCAAGAAAGAAATATCGGAAAGAGATAGTACTATACAAGACAAAGAAAAAAGAATATACGAATTGAAAAGAAAAAAGCAAGAGCTTGAAAAATATAAATTTGTATTGAATTTTAAGATAACTGAACTGAAAAATCAGGTGAGTAAATATTTTGATTTATATTAATATTTATTTTGATCTTTCTGTCTAATTCCAAAATATTTAACTGCTTTTATGTGGAAATATATAGATTGAGCCTAAACAACGAATCATTAATGAATTAAAAGTGCAAATCGACGATATGGAAAATGAGGAACTAAAATTATTAAATGTTAAACACGATCTCGGTACGAAATAAATTTTTTGTAGTTAGGTACAATCCCTAGAAAAATAGACGTCCACTACGAAAAAACTTACAGCTGTAACATTTTACCAAAATGAACGTAAATTTTACATTTTGTATAACAGATAGAACCCTTGGAACGTGAAATAAAAGAGAAAAAAAAGCGTATACTCGAGCTGGAGGTGTCGCTCGAAACGCTTTTAAAACAAAAAGACTTCCGCGGTAATTGGAATGTTTGCAGCCAGTAGTCAGTTGTAATTTTTTTCTCCTCGCATGCATTAATGTCATCTTTTATGTCGTAGTTAGATACTAATTTTCACACCTCCGATTTTTTGTAGTTGCTTCACAAGTTACACAAACAATAGTTTTAGAATCATAATATTGCATCATCATTACAGTAGCAACTTAAGAAACATTTAGCACCTAATTTAACATCTAACATTTTCAAATATCTTCCAGACCTCAAAATCAATCAGCTGAATGAAAAGTTACTGTCTGCCAAAAAGGATTTTCTGAGTGAGGCTAACAGAAACATGACTATGAAAAGTACTCTCAAAAAGATTAAAATCGATCTTCACAATATGACAGCCAATTTCCAAGACCCAGCCAAGCTGAAGCTAAACGTTAAAGTGAGTCTCTAAAAAAATTATATTGTTTGTTTGTAAGGTCTTATCTTCGAAAATCTTGAAATTGTCATGAAAGTGTTTTAGGGTATGTACGTACCACGAGCGAAGCAGTGGCGTTGGCCGTTAGTATTAGATAAGTTTACTGCCTTTTGAAAGATGAGAACCTCTGCGCAAAATAAAAAATCAAAGCCGATCATATTTTACCGAAGGTAATTTAAAATTTAACTCCTTCGCCAGCCCGGAAAGAACCTTTTTCATAAGAAATCCTCCGAAAAATAATTAATATTATATGTTAGTGGGTAAAAATATAAATATTGTAAAAAGATATTATAAATACTTAGATAAGATACACTTCGATGGTGGATTAGATTCGAATCTGACGGTAGACCTTCGTTGAAAACCAGGAATTGAAAATTTAAAATTGTCTTTTAGGCTCTATTCCACAAGTACGTAGAAGACATAGACTTCGTCCGCAGTCGTATTGCCGACGATGAGGCGATCCGGGAATTCAACCGGCAACGCGACCACCTGGAGAAACAGGTCGCCGCGCTCAAGCAACAGCTCGCCAAGTCGCTCGGAGGATCCAAGTCAGATATTGGGAAGATTATGGATGTTTGTATTCCTTTTTTAAAACATAAGTTAATAATAAACTACTAACTTCCCGAACTGACAACTTAGTGAGGGTTTATGCCGTTTCGTGTCAAAGTGGGAAACTTTGGCGAAAGCCTTGGTAGGTCTTATAGTAGGTATAGGTACTGCATTCTAAAAACAAAACACGTATTGAAAGAATAGACTTTATGTTACGTATAACGATAATAGTTAAACGTTTTATTGCACATTTGCAAGAAAAAACACTCAAATCATGGAAAAAAGATTGGATATGGTATGTACCTATGTTATTCATGTTTTGAAACATTGATAGCTTATTAGATAACTATTTCTACCACTTCAATCTTTTAAACAACTTACAAATTAGATACTGGGCTACGATGTGCACGCACAATGGAATTGTACACTTGTTTCATCGTCTCTATCTTAATATTTTGCGTCTTTGTTTAAACCATAGGAGAACTGCACTCTTCTGACTGAGATCAACAACTTGCGTACCGAACTGAAATCGACGCGAACCCGTTGCTTCCAAATGGAATCGATCCTGGGACTCTCTGCGCGCTACGTGCCGCCGGCCACCGCGCGGGCCAAGCTCAAACATGTCACGGAGGACAGGGAAAGACTGGACGAGAAGTTTAAGCAGAAGATCGACGTAAGTTTCCATAAGAAGGAAAAATTGTAACAAATAGTTTTTACACCTAAATATTACAATTAAAAAAATAGAGGCCGGTACGAGTAGATTGGAATTTGAAGCATAATTATAATAAATCTACCATCAGGCAGATTGAGGTGAAATGCATGCATCTGCTACATGCATCTGTATGTCTTTAAATGTTTTTGTATATCTTAATTGATTTATGAACATTTTACAGGAAAAACAAGAGATTATAGCCGCTTTGAAAGAAGAAAATGACCGTTTGTTGGGAAAAGTCCGTTGTATGGAAGACCCCGAGAAGTTGGCACAAGAAAGTGACGGCACTGGAGACATGCCAGACTGACGAATGATGATTGAAGTTCTTTAAACATAATAATAAAAGTTAATAATTATAGTTTTCATCACGATTTGAGCTCCTTTTTTATTTTATTATATTACTACAAATATCAATTGCGTTAATCCTTAGTCAAGTTACGTCAAGGGGCGATGATCAATGAGTGCAATGCTAAATAAATTAAAAACCCTTTACAAAAACTTAGGACAATTGACCGGTTTGCATTTAGGATAGGTATATTTTTTAATTTTCTAATTGGAATGATTATAGCAAACGATTTAAACAATCGTATCAAATTCACTCGACTACTATGCATGTCTCAGTCAATTCAAATATTTACATACAGACATTGCTTGGGGTAAAATTATGTATAGAACTGCCTTTACTTCAGATTGAGCTAGTATATAGTAGCTACCAAAATCAATGCAATAATAATAGAAATAATATTTTGCAAAAGTATTTATTAAATGCAAGGCTAACAACAAATAATATTTATTTTTGTAGCATAATATAAAATTATATTTCACTGTATTTTATACATATTGCTGTGCTAAAAATAAATTATAACAAGTCTATATTGCAATAACAAATAAATTCTTAACTTCCACTCATACCACATACAAATAAATACAAACCGACACCTTTTTGAAGACTATCCAATACCTTCCCTACCTACTCTAATATACAAGTCTGACCCAAAAATAATCTAATTACCATAAGAACAGAACATTCTTCATAGAGAGTATGCGACCTTACAAGATTGGTCCAAAACTGACTTTGCACTGCATATCTTCCAAGACTTATTATTTTGGTATTGTAAAGCAGAACAGCTGCAGTGTAGTTTGTTCCGCCGCTTCTTCTACACATGCGCTTTGGAAGCGGTAGTAGTTATAATTAGATTTAAGTTATGTGACGTCAATAAGTGATACCTTGTATCCAATTCCGAAAATTATTCTATTCAGAACATATCAACTGCTTGACATCTAAAAAATGCGAAAGGCAAATTCTTATCATATAACGAAGCGCAAATTTAGATTCTAAATTTATAGAACAAATGGTATGATAGCTTTGCGGCCCTTGGGGTACTCGGGGAATTCCTTTTTATAGTTGCGATGTTTACCTAGCGCCCAAACAGCCATTTGATAGAACCCAGCAAATGCGAATAGTCCAGCTGAAAGGGAAAAAAAAGATTCAAAAGATGACGAAATGTTACGAGAAAATGTAGGTAGGTAGTGTTCTTGCGTTTCGATGATAGCATTTTGACATACATGGAAGAAGCTCTTTCGTAGAGATGGTTTGCATTGCAGATATAAATTGGGTGTGTTGATTTTTAATTCCAGTCCTTGCTTCTAGTTAAAAAAAATCACAAGGAGATTTAAGTTATCATCAGCGCCAAAAATTTTTTTTTCATTGGCTTTGTGAAATTAATATCATTTTCTAAAGTTGCTCTTTATTATTTCAATATTCGTAAAAAAATATTGTTCATTTCCTGGGATATTGCACTATATGTATAAAGGAAGACCTCTATTTGTCATTGTGCTATATTATCGAATGACTTTCAAAGTACGAATGTTATAATAATTACGTAACAACGCCCAATCAACTGATTAAATAATATAAGAACTGCCCGGCTACGCAAAGATAAACAACATTTAAAAATATCTTATATTCATAATTAATACCTGGTCCATTTTTTTTTTCAAGTATTGAAATAAAGGTAAACAATCTTACTAGGTAGGCTTTTATTAAAAGAATTCCTTTATAAATAAATTTATAACCATGAGAAAAAGAAAAGCAAATGTCATAATGAATTATGTACTTTTGCTATTACTATAAGTAATATGTTTTAGAAATATTTTTTTTAATTTTAACAAATGTCAAGATTGTTTACCTTTATTCCATTACTTAAAAAAATGGACACACACAAACCTAGGAAACTAATTTGCAAATTTAGGGTCCCTAAATATTAAATCTCGATAATATATGTATGTATGTAGATACAGTCAATCCTACTAATATTATAAATTCGAAAGTTTGTAAGTATGTATGTACTCTTTGATGTTTGTTATTCTTTCACGCAAATACTACTGAACCGATTAAGATGAAACTTGTTATGTAGATATCAGAAGATGGCAATTCAATGATGCCCAAAATAACTATTCCATGGGAACAAAGTCGCGGGCGACCTCAAGTAAATTCATATTTCCTCTTCGACAACAAAGAAGTTACATGTATATTTCATGTAAACAAAGAACCGTTATACGATCGACGTTTGATCTTGTACCTTGACCCATTCTTATATTATACTAGCTGTGCCCGCAACTTCGTCCGCGTGGAATAGTTATTTTGGCCACATTTTATATTATTTCTTTACTCCTTATAGTTGCAGCGTGATGTTACAAAGCCTAAAGTCTTCCTCGATAAATGGTCTATTCAACGCAAAAATAACTTTTCAATTCAAATAGTAGTTCCTGAGATCAGCGCATTCAAACAAACAAACAAAATCTACAGCTTTATATTAGTATATCAAATTATGTATATAAAATATATTCTTGCATACACACATCTTGTTCATGCTTAAATATTCTTATTATACAACTGATTTTACTGTTTTTATAAAAAAAAAGTTGAAGATGTTATTTTGTGGGTTTGAAAATAAGTTGATTTAAAAATAGAGTAATAATGTCCATGAAACTGATTATTCATAGGAAGTATGTAGGTATATGTTAATTATCTATGTTAAAATATTTAAAAATTAGTTTGCATATTTTAACCTGACTTGCCTCTTAAAACTATACATATTAATGTGTATTTTGTCAGTTGATTCAAAAGTTTTTAGTTTAAAATTGTTCTTTACATTCTGTTATGGTAGAGCATGGGTAAAGCTAATTAAATATCATGACTGTTTACCGTTTGTAAAATGGATTTTTATTTAATTTGGTATTCTTCATTTTTCATGATTACCAAATATTCAAAATAATTATCAGACTGAAAATTAACTATTTCCTTTAATAACTTAAAAACATACAATTTATCAAAAGAAGGTGAAAAATGTGATTTAATTATTTCTGTTTAAGATTTATAATATTAATTGGAAAGTTTTATGGAACTCACCTGGCAAACACTTTGTCATAATTGTGAAAAATATCCATGAGCCCACTTCATAAGTGTAGTTAGGACATGAGACGAAGTTGAACAGCTGAGATAGTGGGTTGCCATCCGGCACCGGGATGCGGCGAATCTTGGTGCCTGGTGGCCGCAGGTTCTTCAGTAGAAGATGAATGCTGAGATTGCCTAATTCACACACCTGAAAGATATTAATATAGGTATAAATAAATGGAATTATTAGTTTTTGATCACAAATGATCACCATTTCAAAACAAAAAAAGGTACATAAACCATTTTTTGTTTTGAAATGGCTGTTTTCACTCCCATTTTCCTAAAATTATAAATTTCCAAAATCTTCCTGAGTTAAATTTATACCATAACTATCTTTTTTTCATATTTGAGCAAAATCAATTAGTATTTTCAGCTGTGTGTCAGTCACTTTTAACATTATTTGTACAGAAACATGTGTACAAATAAAATTAATCTGATGCTGTGCATTGTTCTATGAAAGGGCTATGCCTTTATGTACCTATAGTAATGAATTAATTATCAAAACATACATATAGTCATGTCTTCCATCCCTTGCAGGGACAAGAGCCAACAGTCTTGAAAAGACTGAAAAGCCACATTCAGCTGTATCAACACAATTTTTTTATGTACTCAATCCTTCTGTCTGCTATTGTAAGGGATAAATAAGTATATATTCTACTTACTATGAAACCAGAAAGTCCAACATAGAAGTAAAGACTACTTGGAGCTGTGTACAGAGGATGATTTATATGGAAGGCCACATACAAAGCAAAGAGCCAATAATAACTGCAGTTCTTGGCGAGATTACGGAGAGGCATTGTGCTGTGAGAGAAGCGATGAACAAATAATGTTTCCAATATACGTTTGATGTAGTGCACAGACCAACAAATAGCTGCCACACTGAAAAAGAATTATATTACTTATAAATGAACATGGTATTAAATTTAACTTTTAAAAGTTGCTACATTATGTCTTCAACCCTTGGAGTTGGACCATGTAAATCGAAAAAAAAAACAATTATTTATTTTTAGTAATCTTGATTACAACTAGATGCTTGGACTTTCTAGTGAGTAAAACAAATATCACACTTAAATCTCATTTTGGTGGGAACTTTGCAATATCCTTTCTCTGGTCTCCTCAACACATATTCATTTCACTTGCCTACCTGCAATTAGCCCCAGTATTTTTTGGCTAAATGTTGTTTATCAATCAGTAGCTCAATTTAATATAGCTATATCATGTTAGTAGTTAATTGATGTTTTTAAAATAATCTGAGGAAACCTACACCTCCACTTATATTTGTAACTATGAAGCAAGATTATGTTACAGGCCATGGCAATCAAACAGAAGTTATAATAACAAGTGAACCCTGAATCTCTTATTTAGGATTGTAATGAATAGTAAAATACACCAAAATCATCATTGCTCTTAAAACTTTTATTAATTAACCTATTAATGAATAATTTCTAGTCTTACTTGGCAACATATCCAGGAGCTGAAGTCTGTTCTCCATATAAAATCCATGGTCGTTGATACACCCATAAATACACAAATAGTGGTCCAGCATACTCTGCTAGGAACACAGCAGTCCAAGATATTTGAGGTCCCAGATCCTTGACATACAACTTGGCACCACTCTGAATATTCAATGATCTAAGAGTATCCTCATCTTTTAAAATTTTTCCCTTGGCCTCTAACTTTATGGCTTGTCTATTAGGTGGTAATGATTTTTTTGCACTAAATATCTTGTCTTTAACACTCTTGATAGTGGCATCATCACTAACTTGGATTTTACAAACTGATTTGGAACCAGCTACATTCAAGATTTCAATCTGAGAAACATAAAAAGGAAAAGTAAAATAACATTAAGTATTTCATGACACAAGGGAATGCTTAAAATATTGCTTTTAGGGCTTACCTCCATTTCGCAGTACCGAAGTTAAGGCTTTTAATCAGATAGTGCAATTTATGTTAGACAATATTTATGACAGAAAATGTGGTAATTATTCGATTAAATCAGAAAAATACTAGTTAAAATCTATCCCCCCAACAAACGGTTTGTGCCAGCCAAGTAGTCTCATAAACATGCAAAAGTTTAAAGGTCATGGAAATTTAAGAACCAGTAGGTAACGTTTAAGGAACACAACTGAATGAATGTTAAAATGTAAATGTAAACGATGCTCTTCGGAATCTATTTAAATTATTGTAAAATTGTGTGGATCAAATAGACAAACGTAGACAGGAACGGAGTAAGTCGTAAAATGGACGTGATGTGACGCAAATTGACGCAATTCAAAACTAAAACTAAACTGACGTTGGTTGACGTTGTGGACGTCACATTAAAGTGACAATGACAAGCCAATATGTTTTTGTGCTTTGCTTGGCAAACATAAAAAATCCATTAGAAAGAAAGAAAGATACATTACATAAAGGTGTACGTTTGGTGTTTTGACTTTTTTGAATCTCAATACTATCAGTGAGCCAAACAGCTGAACGTGTCCTATCAATATTTTCAAGACTGTTGGTTCTGTCTACACAGCAAGGGATGTAGACGCGATTATATGTATGTTTATTTTTTAATGATGCACTGACAACGGAGATAATACTTCCATTGTATTAATAAACTAGCTGTACCTGCGACTTCGTCCGCGTGGATAGTTATTTTGGGCATCATTGAACCCCTCAAGGATGAATAATTTTGCCCTTTTTTTCATATACTTCATTATTTCTTTGCTCCTTATAGTTGCAGCGTGATGTTATATAGCCTAAAGCCTTCCTCGATAAAGGGTCTTCCTAAATTCAACGCAAAAAAAAAAAATATACGAACCAGTAGTTCCTGAGTTTAGCGCGTTCAAATAAACAAACTCTTCAGCTTCGTAATATTAGTATACTCGTAGATATACCACTGTTTTACCTTTCTGCATTTGGGTAAAAATGCTGTCAGTAGACCGACATGTCCAGCGGAACCGATATTTCGTATTTCATCATTAAAATTAGAATTAGTAATGCGAAGTATCTCGTAGAATATACTTTTATATTCAGTTATGATACAAAAAGATATAGTGTTAATATGTTGCCAAAAAGTAAATACAAGTTTTATTGTTGACTCCCAAATTTGGCAAATATTGTTAATTACTGTTCATACAAAACGTCTGCTGCGATTAATTTGACCGGTCTGCCATTGCCCAGAGGAAGCAATAGTCGGGAAATGCTGAAGAGTTAGCATTTTTAATGTATAGAATAGAATAGAATAGATTTATTTTCAAAATTGGATACAAGGTATCACTTATTGACGTCACACAACTTAAATCTAATTATAACTACTACCGCTTCCAAAGCGCATGTGTAGAAGAAGCGGGGGAACAAACTACACTGCAGCATTTTCATAGGATAGAATGTGTTATCTATGCTAATTTATTTACAAATTATTATAGGTAAAATTTTACATTTTAGGTTTAGTTTTAAACTCTGTTTTAAAGCCATTGAAACCGATTCAGTAATTGACAGTATTAACGTGATGAGATTTGTCAAGCCCTAGGAATAAGTTACGCTCCGTTCTATGTAATCGGGGAGTTGACTAGGTTTCAAATCTTGTCTTAAATTAATTGAGTCTTAACAGCATATAAGGCAACACATTAGAAAAAGCTAAATGTTATGTTACATCTTGCGCCAAATAAAGATTTTTCTTTCTTCTTTCTTCTTTATTTTGTTTCAAGCGTGGTCACGCCGTGTTTATATATAGGTACATAGGTAATATTGTAGTAGTACCGTGTGGTTTCCGGCACCAATACAAAAAAGAATAGGACTACTCCATCTCTTTCCCATAGATGTCGTAAAAGGCGACTAAGGGATAGCCCTACAAACTTAGGATTCTTTTTTAGGCGATGGGCTAGCAACCTGTCACTATTTGAATCTCAATTCTATCATTAAGCCAAATAGCTCTATCCCGCAAGGGATATAGACATGACCAAATGTATGTATATATGTAGGTAATATTATATATCCATGGTACAATAGCATCAAAGACTGCAATACTGTCGATGCTATGGATAGTAATTTCGATCAATAATATCGATAGTTAATTTAAATAGTCAGCAGCATAAATATCGATACTATCTATAATATCGACACTGTCGGCAACACTACTTGTTATTTTCTTTTTCGGTCGTTTAGCTCCTGTGTGTGTATATGTTATATGAGTGTAAGTGTATGAAATAATAATGACTGTGACTGACACTATTTGGATGTGTTTGTAATTAAATGGCGATTCTTGCACAGTGTTGTACTGTGTACATTAATTCTGTGAAAATAACTATTTCTTCTAAAAATAATCGTGTTGTATGAATATATTTTTTATTGCTGCATATCCAAAATGCGTTCTGTGGTGGAAATAGGTGCGAGCGTCCCAGCTTTCCTTGGAAAGTTATGGAAATTAGTGAATGATGCCGAGACAAACCATTTGATTTCATGGAGTCCCGTAAGTATTTTTGTTATAAAGGCGTCACACAGTTATTAAGTTTTATTTGATGTCAAATAAGAACACAAATAGGTTTTGTGTCCAATTTAAATATATGTTCTGAGTAAGAAGACAACCTAAAATGTTGCAATTTGACAGGACCTATAAGCAATTGATAAATAAAATAAATAAATATATAACTATGGTCACGTTTTATACCATGCTCTCACTTCTCAACAAATTGGTTTGTGCAACTTTGATCATTATATGTTTTTGTAAGATGTTTTTAAATTATGTAGGTCTGTAGAAGCACCATGCTTAGTTAGGCACTGGGATTTTGGGATTCTGATTTAATCATAAACAAATTTGTAGGATGTGGAGCTGTACAAATTTACACTTTCACTCATTATGAGTATTAAGTATTACCCATAATAGTCTTCAGGTCATATTACTTTACTGTTGACAAGTCTTGGAATATTGCATTTAATCATTGGTACATAAATGTTGAGATAGTATGTCTATAGATTAAATAAATTGAGAGTTATGCAAAAACACAAAAAGATAACAGATTTTTTTTTGGTTTTCACTAGCTACATAACAGAATTATTTTATATTATCTATCATTTATTTCTGGCTGGCTGGTCTCCATTACTTGCAACCCTTGTTTTAATTTCTAACTTGACATTATACAACAAGTAGAAAGAAACAGCTTTTGCATTTAATGAGGTCTGCAGTTAGAAGAACTAGACTTAAGATGTTAAATGGACCACATAAAAATCATGGTTTCAGTTTTCATCCTAAAAATTAACATTTTACATACATACATATAGTCATGTCTATATTCCCTATAGACAGAGCCAACAGTCTTGATAAGACTGAAAGGCCACATTTAGCTGTATGGCCTTTTGATGGAATTGAGATACAAGTAGTAATAGGTGGCTGGCCCATCACCTTCAAGATCACAATCCCAAGTTTATAAGCCTATCTCTTAATTACTTTTTATGACATGCATGGAAAAGATGAAGGAGTAATTCAGTTTGAAAGTGCTGGAAACCACACAGCACTGTTATGAATAATATTTTTAACACTAATTAATTAATTAAATGGCGGCGATGGTGTCCGCACCCCATCACGTCTCGTTCCTGGCGGGAGCAGTATGCGGTCTGCTGAAAGCTGCTTTGCGGCGATGAATGTAAGAGGAGGAATGAAGGATAAGATTGAGGGAAGAGAGTTATGAATGTGGATGAAGTGAAGGAAGTATGCAGAGATCGTGGCAAGTGGAAAGAGGTAGTCTCTGCCTACCCCTCCGGGAAAGAGGCATGATTTTATGTATGTATTAATTAACTAATTTTAAGTTACTAATTGAAGTATTTAAGGAGTGGAATTGTTATATGCAAACATTATTATTTTTTACATTAGGTTTATTTAATGCATTCAATAATAATTATTTTTAGGGTGGAAAAACATTTGTAATAAAGAATCAAGCAGATTTTGCAAGGGAACTCTTACCACTCTATTATAAACACAATAATATGGCAAGTTTTATCAGGCAGTTGAATATGTATGGCTTTCACAAAATCACATCAGTGGAAAATGGTGGACTGCGATATGAAAAAGATGAAATTGAATTTTCACATCCATGTTTTATGAGAGGTCATGCTTATCTCTTAGAGCACATAAAGAGAAAGATTGCAAATTCAAAGTCGATTGTAAGCAGTGATAGCGGAGAGAAAATTTTGCTGAAACCAGAATTGATGAATAAAGTGCTAGCAGATGTTAAGCAAATGAAGGGCAAACAGGAGAGTTTGGATGCTAAGTTCAGTGCTATGAAGCAAGAAAATGAGGCCTTGTGGAGGGAGGTGGCCATACTTCGTCAGAAACATATAAAGCAGCAGCAAATTGTAAATAACGTAAGTTTTTAAAAATATTTGTGATTTGTGATTATAATTTGCTCAAAACCTAACATGTTATTCATTTCAGCTCATTCAATTTCTGATGTCCATGGTGCAGCCAGCTAGGGCCCCCCAGGCCAATAACAGCAATGTTGGGGTAAAGAGGCCTTTTCAGCTTATGATAAATAATGCTGCTTACAATTCAGGGACAGACGGTTACCCAGGGAAACTCAAGAATGTAAAACTTGAAAAAGAAACATTGGAAGAGTTAATTGATGATAACTTGGTAATTAATATATTATTCTTTATTCTCTATATTTGTTTAGTGTATTTCTAGATTTGAATTGAACTTTTTCTATGTGTGTCAATTAATATTGTAATTCAAGGTAATTATAAGCTGCAGTTTTAAGCCTCACTCCACATATAGTAAAGTTTGACATTCATATTCATAACTGAATGTGAATGTCAAACTTTATCTATTTTTTATATTATTGCAAATTGATGATTTGAAGGAAAAGATTTTTAAATTCAGCTTGAATCTTTCATCAATAAAGTTTAATTTGAAAATCTAGTTTTCAATGACTATTGTCACTGTAAAACAAGTTAAAGTGAGAATGAAGTTATTTAAACCTAATATGAACCACAACATTTTCATAATCATTTTTATTGAATTAATTGCTTTCAATCAAAGCCTAAAAATAAAGGTGCCCTTGTGCCCTTGTACGCTTGTGCGTTGGTGGTAGACCACCAACGCACAAGCGGGCACCTTATGGATTAGAATCCATAAGGTGCCCGCTTAAAACGCACAGAAAGGCACTAGTTCGAATCTCACCTAAGTGATGTATCAATGACTTATTTCGAAATTCACAAAACTGGATGTGCAACCATGATCGATCCAATACAGGTTAGGTTTACCTACAAAGGTTGCCGAGGTCAGATTGGAGTTGCGTCATGTCATAAAAACCTGACTCACCCAATCCCGGGTCCAAGTTCAAAAGCATACCTTGGGCTCCTCTCCTGAGTGGAGCAACTGGGACTGAAAGCCAGAAGAATATAAGCCTAAAATATTGTTCATAATTAGTTGAACTAACGATATTAAAATAATAAAATATAATTGTCTCCATCATATTAACTTACCATATTAAAATAATGGATAAAAATGTCTCCATTATATTTTCAGGAAGAGGGGCCCACTATCCATGAATTAGCTCATGATGACATTTTACATAATGATGCTTCTCAAGAATCAATAGATCCCGAAGACTATGTTACTGTAGGTGTTCCACTGGTTAATTCCAATGTTGCTACAGAACAAAGTTCGGTGGATCCAGCTAATATTCAATACCAGGTCACTTTAGAGGATGGGGATGATGTAGAATCAGGTAATTCCTTAATTATTTAGGTAATTAATGTTAAACCAAATGATTCTTATAGTAAAAATAAAAATTTCATGTAAAAATAAATTTAATTTTACAGAAACACCAGGAACAGTGTTTTTCCCTATTGTTGAGTCCACTACAACATCTTCACCCACTGTGACTACACCGGGATCTCCAGAACATATCAAATATGTAGTGGTTTCACCTGGGACTTCAAAACTCAAAACTAGAAACACAACAAAAACTTCAAAACCTGCACAGAATATAAAGTCCTTGGTGTCATCAAGTAATTTCAATTCTATGAACCCTTCAGCTGATTTGAAGCTGCCTGCTGAGATTTTTGCCAGTGATGACTCGGTCAGTGATGCTGGTGTTCCAGTATCAGATGATATATCGGTACAGAACTTATTAAATGATATTGTATCTGACTCGAACCCCAGCTCCTCATTTACCAAAGATAAAATGCTTGGAGGAATAAAGCTAGACAAGGCAAACATAAAACCAGTATCCAAAAAGGCCAAGAAAACAACTAAAAATAACACAGATTATGAGAACTTGGCAGATATTAAGACAGAACTCCAAGATGGCATTGACTGGAGCATTGCGACAGTTAACAATAATTCTAATGCAAACAGATTTCAATCCAGGTATGTTGAACTTACACTTTCATTGCTTCAATATTTATTTTACTGCCATTGGTCCAAACTTTTTCTTATGTCAATACTTATGTCTTTAATAAATTTACTGAAAAAAAACAGTATCACATCATTGTAACTTTAATAGCTGGTAGTTTATTGTCCATTATATTTCTTTACCCCGGTAAAATATAATGGTATTTTTAAATTAGGCATATTGCAATTAATATATTTTTGATAGGAAAGTCTTTTTAATAATTGTTATTGTGATTCAGGAGTAGGAGGGATAACAACGGGATAAGTCGAGAGGAACTTTCTTCCCTCTGTGCACCCAATACAAACAAGTATGTGTAACAAAATGATAATTGTTTAATGAAAAAATTTGCTTCATAAAATCTGCTTCCATTAATCTTTCTTTGGTAAAAGAATGTATTTGATAAGTTCATATTAGGCTAAATGATTCTGATTTGTGTATTGGAGTCGAGAATAATTAATTCATCATTTTATTATTTTAAATTCATCTGTGTCATGGGTAGCCACATATAAAGAACTTGAGCTGTACACATTACAATTTATTCAAATCGTTTTTCATACATAGGGATCCTATGTGATAAACTTGAAATAACATTTAAATGTTACGATACACAGGTTTAAAAAAAATTTAAAATTAGGTTAGAGATTATTTCATAATAGTTTATATGTTTAATGGAAGTTATTTATTTAAGTGTATAATATTTAATAAACCAAAGTTGTCCAATACAATAATGCACTTTCAACCTGGTACTGTTAAAAGTCTAAAACAAACCACTACACTACTAACAAACTAACCTCAACCTTACCATCCATAAATATACATATTTTGACACATCAATTTATCATAGTTTTATTTTATTTATTTCATTCAAATAAGTTTTATTTTATACAAACAGTTTTGAGTCTGCATTATGAATCGGCAAAAAATAATTAAGAGTGGTTAACTATTTATTATAACACGTTTATACAAAGCAAAATTAAATAACCCATATTCTAACATAAAATTGTGCTGTTTACACTATATAAGTCATAATATGAATTGTTGGATATAATTTTGAAAATAATTGCATAATGTTGCTTAAAACTGCGTAAGTACTAAGTAATTTTTCATTTTTCAGAAACGACATTGATGATCATTTGGACACTATGCAGTCAGATTTGGAATCACTAAAGGAACTTTTAAGAAGTGACTCTTACTCCTTGGACACTAATACTTTGATGGGGGTAGGTATTCTTTCTATAACTTCTTAGTTATTTTCTTAAAAAAGGTTTTCCTAAAAAAAGGTAAAATTAGGAAAATAACTAAAAAATAAAAAATCAAGGTTTCAATCTAAAAATATTCTTGATAGTTTGCATAAAGCTGTTTCAGGGTGTAAAGGCTGCCTTGAGTATTAGGCATCTGTATAGCTGAAATGTTTAAAAAAAAACCAATGTTATCGTATGTATGACTCACTGGTGATAATACATCTAAGACAGAGTAAATTCAAATATTGCCGCGGTTATTTATTCGCACGTTACGTCTGTGAGTTCATTACCCACACACAGGCAGCCGGCGAGGTAAACATTGACGTTTGTTTATGTACGGTTGGCACCGCTGCACGCCGAGTCACGTTGCAGCCAACGTGTAGGCGCTGCGTGTGGAGCCTTGTGCCGCCCGAGCTCTTTCCCACGCACACAGTCACACTGGCTATAGCTACAAACAACAATCGCCAGTATGATATAATACCGATTCAATACTCATCGTCGCTAACAACATCATTGATTGATCTTAATTTTTTCAGTTAATTAATCCACTTATGTAAATAGAGGCAAATTTCGTCATTAGTAGGTATTTATATGAAGTTATGTAATAATATAAACTCATACGATTTCTTTATTGTCCGTAGACTGCTGAGGCGAGCATAGGACCTATGATGTCCTTCGCCATTCCTTCCTGCCAACCAACCACAAATCCATGTGTAATAATTATTTATCAAATGCTCGGTTAACAGTTGTTACCTGAGATTATAAAAAATACGCTAAATAAAGTTTGGCCAACATAGGAGATATAATATTGATAGTATTTAGGTTGAAATTAAACTGCGTTTCCAATATTTTGCCATGGAAAATTCATCATTTCACATTGTCGGTTATGAAATTTGCCATTTGAACACTACTTTTTCATTACAATAATAATAAATGTATGATAATTGATATTTATAACCATTAAAGGTGCAGGCTCCCAGGTGCTAGAAACTAGACAGTTTTGCCTTTCATTTCTTTGTCGCTCGTTTGGCGTTACATGCTGCCACCGAGACGTAATTAATTTACTCAATTACACTCAAGTACTAAGTATAATACCTTTAACATCAGACGGGGATTTTGGTATATGAAATTAAGGAATTGTAAACATTTCCTAGGTCATACAAAATTTCGAAACCCGAATAATTAAGACCACTACACACACAGTAGACTTGAATCTATATAGTATTATCAACTTAATGGCTGGTCACGTAATTAAGAATGCTGAATAGTTTTTTTATTTTATCAAATTTTTAATAAGAATACTTTTTGCTTTTGCTGTTTTGTGTCATTATTCATATAAATATGGCGCCATTTAGTGCTGTAAAAGTCTTGTGCCATATCAAAATAATGGGAAAAAATAGAAGTAATAATAAAACTTCGCGAAAAGGATTGGTCTTATAGAAAAATATCAGACCTGATCTGCAATGCTAAAATACAATGGTTGTCTTAAATGTTCAGTCTGTGAAGCATTCTTCAAGTATCAAACTAACAGTCAGTATCTGTGTTAGGTGGGTCGGCGAACAGCCCAAATCAACCCCAATAAAACATCTTTGGGGTGAAGCTATGAAAAAAGCCGAAATATACAGCGTAGTAATTAGATACAGCTGTATGGCGTGATTCTAGAAGAATTAAACACTCTTGAGAAATATCAACAATTAATCGAGTGCATCCCTCGTCGGTGTAGAGCAGTAACTAAAAGCCGTAGACATTTCAGAACTAGTAATTCCAGTTTTAAAAATAGTAAACACTTTTTTCCTTATTACCTTTCTTACTAATCTGTTTCAAAATTACATATAAAACAACTCTTGAATAGTTTAAATAAAACGTTCTTAATTATTGGTTCACCTCTATTATTATGTAAGAAAAAAATTGCTCAATTCATGTGTCTATTTTATAAGATAACTCTATAAGTTACTTATAAAGAAATACGTGATATTACATGATATGTTTAAGAAAAAATATCCACTTATTGATGTAGCATGAATATTTATTTATTCACAATATCCAGTGCTAATACTATGAAAAAAACAATCTATCGTTGTGCTTGAGATAATTAATAAATCACATAGAAAAACATGGTTCGTTTATATGATCATCATTGTATATACAATTTCACCTGTTCCATTGTTTATACATTTTCAAGAAATTTTGTGAAATTCTGTACCAGGAAATGTATACAACGAATGTTTTCTGTGAATATAGTAAATTAAACGCGTTATTATACTAAGAGTCTTTAGTTATATGTGATTAGAATAAATAAAATTAAACGCGAATTACTTTTCTTAGTTTAGGCTTGCGTTGAGCTATGGGAACAATGTGTGTTTAACCTATACCTTAAGCAATTGACGTCACCTAGTGTCTAGCGATTTGGGAGCTACCTTTGTACTTTAATGAAGTAAATAATACATAATTTATCAAAATACACAAAGAAAGTTTTTATATTTTTTTTCAGTTATTTGGATCAGATGATCCCTTCTATGGACTCTCTTATAACTTGAACGATCGGGCGAAGCCGTCTAACAGTGGTAAGTTAAAATTAAATTCTTTATATTATTACCCATTAGTAAAGAGCACTTATTTCCACCTGCCTATCTCCAGTATTAACCAGAGTTGATAAATGTCAGTAATTTTTTTTATAGCCAGTCAACCACATCATTCCTTAACCAAATATTGTCTTCATTACTACCCATAGGTTAGTCTTCGATAGGTTAATCATTAATTGTATTTTCATCTGCAGTCTAGATTTATATATCGTCGAAACTTCTACGATCATCCTTCTTCATGAGTAACGGTAACAATTTGAGTATTTTCTGAGTTATATTTCACGTTTATGTTAATTGTAGATACAACCAAACAGTATCCGATGATTGATTTTGATTGGCTGATTGGTAACAGCGAGGCAACTCCCGCCAAGTAGCCTGTTACCACCACATCTTTCAAGACATCGTCAATATGTTCAGTGTAGTAACACTTAGACATTTGGGTTTTCTATTTTTTATTTTGGTAAACGGGATCAGTTTAACTTTGTTGTTAACATCGATTAAACTGACAGCGTGTGGTGATCTGGTGATAAAGGACTCTATTTTAAATAAATTAAAAATAATTTTACTCTTAATGAAGAAGCAACACTGATCGACAGGAATCTTCAAATAAATTGTTTCTGAATGGACACTTAGTTTTACAATTATTATAGCGTTGTCTAAATTAAGCTATGGTTTAAAATATAATATATAAGAAACGTCATTTTTTATATTTTTCTAATATATAATTAATTTCATAGACAATTACATATATGTTAGGGTTATAATAAAATCGCATAAAGTAGTTACAATAAATAGGCTAAAATAATAACAAACATTTAAAATCTTGTTTATCATGAAGTAGATGTTTACCGTGTAATTTTATTGTTAATTTAAGCAAAGAAGCACAAAGGTGAAATTTCGAATGTTAGCAGTGAAGGGACGCGTGTGGAGGATCTCTGTGCTGACGATGATGATGGTACTGATTCTCTTTTACAATTCCGCTGCACGGTTCAAATGTAGTTTGTCTAGATTTTAGTAATTTGCATGCGACCGTGATAACGGGACCAATAATAGTAGTATTTTAAATTAATCAGGATTATATTTTACGTATTTATATTTTTTAATGAACTATTTTGCACAACACATAAGATATTATGACATTGTTATATTTTATTTACTTACTTGCTTTGAAAATGTTTTATTCTGTAATATCATATGCAATTTTATTGAATTTGTAAAACACTTAATTATTTTGTTGTTAACTCTTTTTTTTTAGTTACTTAGTTTATTTTTAGATAACCGATTGTGAGATTTAATTCCAATATAAAAGCATATAAAATTAAGTATTTGCGCAGCCTGGTTCTGGAAACATTATATTCATCTATTTATGTTTATTGACATGTAGATCACGATGCCTTTATTATGCTTTTATTTTCTTGTATTGTACAGATATTTTTTTTGTCGTAGCTGTAATCTGATTGAACTTTGTAGCCTGAGATAAGGTAGAGATTTGCTGAACAGTTGAAGTTATTTAAGCGACGTGTTTCTATCTGCTGTATTCATTGGAATTATAAAAAAAATTGTTTGTGGCATTTATTGACATTTGGCCTATGCATGTAGATGGACGAAAGATAAAATGATAAGATGAGCATACTTTTTAATTAAATTGTAATAGATTGATAAAATGAAAGGTCAATGGTTATGTTTATTTATTTTTTGTGATTTTTATGTTTTTTACTAGGTATATCTTCTTAGTGTCTTTAAATATTCGTTTTTATTTGACTACGTTTTACAGTGTAAACGTTTTAGATTAGACGATATTTATTACACATCTACTTAATCAGGACTGCTAGTGATTTATTTAGTTATGTCGTAAATATGTATGTGACAATTTATTATTGTGATGTAGATTTGTTTTCACTTCCATTAGTAATACTTTCAAAAAAACCATAAGAATATCGCGTTATTACGGGATAATTATTATGAGAGCCGTCGTCTGTGGAATCGAATAAAGATTCGTGCACTGCGTAATTAAATTTTAAAATTCGTACAAATAACCGTAATGTAATGTTTAATATCCCTAGCCCGTCCGCGCTGCTTATGGGGCTCGCCCTGCTCTAATGAGAATCACATAACAGATTGAAAATCAAAGTAGAATTTGTCAGATAGGTAGTTTCAAAAGATAATTTACAATATACTGTTAAATTTTCTGCTATTTTTAAAATATCATTTACAATATATTGTTTAATTTTCAGCAATTGATTTAGAATTTATTCTTGCCAAATATTTTAATGAAGTTGAAATGAATTTGCATATTTACTTGATTGTTAATTGTTGTTCTTGGATAACTTTCAGCTGAAGAGAATCAGCTTATCTCGTATACAGGGAATATTCCAGACTTTGAAGACATAGATATGCCAGAACTGGAGGGTGATAATTCACAAGAAGCCGTCGCGGCGCCTTCGCCCTGCCCTTCCACCTTGAACACCCCGCAAGTGGAGGTACACTCGCCGGCCACATGGAAGTTAAAACCATGAGGCAAGTCTAAGAAAAGATGTAGCAGGAAAAAGAAGTGAAAGTGATTTGGACTTTGTAATTTTGGTCTAGTTAGAGATTAGCGTCATACTGGTGTCAATTTTATTGATATATCAGTCACTTTGTCTGATCGTATATTGTATAAACTAAAGTTAACCTAAAGAGTTTGTAAGTTCTTGTACAATATTGTTAAATGTATAGTGATAAGTAGTATAGTGAAAAACTAAAAATCTCGTTTTATGGATTTCCATATGAGGACTTTTTGTGACACATCTAGACAAAAAGTAATATCGTGTTCATTCTGAGCAATGTCTTATCGTCAGATGACGTACTAAATTCATTATATATTTATTTCAAAAAATAACGAAGCTATAAGGCTGTGCCTGTAACAATAACGTGCTGCATACTTTGGTAGGTATTGTACTTATCTAAAAAGAATTTTGTTTAATTTTTGTATAATAGGTACGTATCCTACCTATTTGCATTTTTTTGGTATCACTTAAGTATTATAACGTCTGCCTGTGATCTGATTCCCGAGATGAACTGGTCTTTCCATGGGTAGAATGTAATAATAAGACTAATCAACAAATACAAATTCTTCAGTATATTTGGAAGATATGTTGAATAATAAAATAATAAAAAAAACTTGCTTCAGCTGTGCCTTAATGAAAAGAATAAAAATAAACTCTTATAAAAGACGTGCAATATGTGAGTAAAAGGGTGTCGCGCAAAGCGGGAAGCTCTTAGTCTTTTGATCTTACTTATGGTATTAACTAGTCATATTGTTTGATCTAATCTGCTTTTAAGTAAGATACGCATTTTTTTCTTTGAATATTAAATTTTATCGTCATTTTGTTGTAAGTGAATATTTAACTCAAAATTTCTGTATGATTTTTTGTGATTTGAAATTCAATATAATTTTTAATTTTTTGGCTATTTTCTCCACTATAGAAACAAAAGCAAACATCTTTACAAATTACCAATAAGTTTGTGCTGTGCCCGTCGGACATTACAAAAAAAATTATGAATGCACAGCCGAAATTACTTTCGCTGAAATAAGATTTTTGGGGCAAGAATTGTAAAAATATATCAAAATAGCTGTAGTTAATGATGCTGCAAAATAGCTGAGCTAAGAAAGAACCCAATATTTTTTCTGAGTGCGTTCTAGATTTTATGATAACGACACAGGGTGATCACGATGCGTGAAACGATTTTTTGTGGTTAATATAGACGTGCAGTTAAACTGCGGCAATTGATTCTATCAGAAGCATAACAACTTTAGGATATTTGTATAATTATTGTTTGTTGTATAAAGTAAATTTTTGAATGTTAAACACAAGCTTTGGTAACCGTTTGGTCTGTAAATTGTATTCATATGGATTGTGATTTTTTTGACTTGGTTTGTATTATAGTGAAGACAATACTGTCATCACCATTCAACAAACTTGAAGTTGTGTAAAACAACAGCCCATGTATATAATGTGTATATTTAAAGATATTTAAGATTAGGTACTTACTTTTATAAGATATCATCTTGTTTGTACAAACACACCATCCTCCTAAACAATTAACTAGATATGTGAATTAACAGCACATTTTCATATAATCATAAAGTACAAAATTCTAATTGCAAAGTGCAGGATTATTTGATGTCTTTGTTAGACGTGAGGAGTAAATTGCGGTTTGAATTGAGTTACACTGTACATTCTACTAATAGAATGAATGTACGTATTGGTGGGATCGCTGAATAAAATTTTATTAAACTAAGTGTGTCCTTGAGGTTCTTATATGAAGAAAATATCCCAAAAATTGCATATGGTAACTTCATCATGACATCAAGGAGTGAAAACCATATTTTGATACCAGTTTATTTACTTGTTCTCCACTAGACAACATACTTTATCATTGTATTCTTATCATATTTCACGTTGTCTTTTGTGTCATAAAATTATAATTTTACATAACATATGTATATTATTAGTTCTATGCAAAATTGTTAAGTTGTAAAATTTATTAAATTAGCCATTGTATAATAACATTATGCTATTATGAACAAACTTTGCTAGACTAAGATACTTTTAAGAATGTACTTTTATTTAATTATAAGTTATTTTAAAAATATATTGTATTAAAAGATTGCTATTAGAAGATGCTTACTTGTTTTATTGTCTATAAACGAGATATTTATTAAGGATTGGTGAAAGATATCAACATTTAACGCAGCTGAACCTATGAAATAAACTTTACTGGTTTTTTTATATCAGTAGTGGGCTGTCGTAGTAGGAGTGGTAAAGTTGTACCTAGTACATAAGTACCTGCCATATTTACGTTTGTAAATAATATACCCTCGGGATGGCACGTTGTAATTCTAGGCAAGCACATTATGAATAACTATAGTTCAAACGTATAAAAACAATGTTTATTCCTTTTCAAATTACTAAAAAGTTCCACAGTTAGTACCTACTTATTACCCATTTGGTACAACTAACCATTTAGATATTTATTGTGAAACTTCGGAATTGATTTGAATTCCATTATTCTTTGCCGTTAAAATAAGCGATGTGATCAATTTATCAAGTACTTACCTACAAAATGTAGTGTTAATGATTCTATGATGGTTCTTTCATTTCAAGGTCGCTCGGCTCATCTTAATCTTAAATGATATAAACATAAAAAAAAGAAACAAAATCTATTAATATTTTTATTGCACAATTTGTACTATCACATTGTATTAGATACAAATGTTATCACAGGCCACTACAGCTTCCTTCTAAGGAACAAGCAAATGAAACAGTGCACTGAATAAAAATTCTTACACCTTGTGTTATGGTTAAACCATTGTTAATATAGGTAAAAAAAATTAAAGCTAATGTTAATTTTTTCTAATCAACAAATGCAGAATTTCGATATAAATCATATACTTAATAAAAGTTAATAAAATTTCACATATGCATAATATAATTGTTCAATGAAGTCGAAGTTTTCGCATTAAAGCAGGTAAGAAGGTTGGGGGAGGCGATCTGTTTTTTACACCTTCCATTATGTAAGGTCCAGGCTTCGATATGAGGACTGTATGCAAATTTGGTAAAGTTCCTATTGTACAAGCCAGTTCTGGTGAAATGTGTCGACAGCCTTGAACATCAATGAACTTCAGTTTTTCAGAATGGGACCTTACTACTTCCAATGTTTTATCTGTCAGTTGATTACATCCCTGAAAAAGAGATAAGATAAAATAATCCATACTAATATAATGAAAAGAATTGTTTTTGTTTTAAAATCAAAATCAAAAAAACTGCTAGACTGATTTTAATGAAATTTGGCAAGGTAGAATAGACCTTAAGAAGTAATAAAGGCAATTTTTTGTGGAAATTCCTGTATAGATGGCATAGAATAAAATTACATATTTGCAGGATAAAAGGAATGTATTACATTTAGGATATAAGCGAGTAAATTATTTGATTCTGACATTTCTTAAAGTACCCACATACTTAATAAAACTTATTATAATTTATTGCAAATATTTCTGTTTACAGAAATTTACTTATTATAAAAATAAATCTTTCAAATATTTTTCATGAGAGATACTGCTTAAAGGGAATTATAATATTTTGTTCCCTGTAAAATTTACGTACCCGTAATTCAAGTTCTTTGAGTCTTTTTAATCCTTTTGCTATTTCAGCAACTGCATTATCATTTAAATTGTAGCATTCATTTAGATTGAAGTATTCAATACTGGGGCATGTTCTGACTAGATGTCCTATTCCTTCATGGGTAATCTGTTGGCATCTACTCAAATTGAGGACAACCAGTTCTTTGAAATTAAATGCATAAGTCAAGCTAACATCAGTTATTCTGTTACATCCACTTATGTCTAACTCTCTGAGAATTTGTAAACGTGCTAAAGAGAAGCCACTAAATGAGTCCATTGTTAATTTTTCACACATTAGCATTACATTGCGTTTCCTTTTGGCATCACGAACAATTTCTTCTTCAGCTCTAGATCCAAGATGAATTCTGTGACTGTCTGATGAATCTTCAACATTGGACATAATGGGACCCTCATCACCACTATCTGGTTCAACTTTTCCCATTCCTGTTAATCCAGCATCTGACACCTTGTCACAATGACTCATTTTAAGTGTATGAAGGTTGACTTGGTTTTTAAATATAACTTGAATTGATACATCAGTCACAGCATTAAAGCAGTAGCTAATATCAAGGGATTGGAGATTTGGCATATTTTCTGAAATCATGATTAGCCCTGCCTCATCCAAATTCAGTGAATGTATATTCAATTCTTCAATAGTTGTATTAACTTCTAGACAAAGGCCTTTTTTCAACCCATCTTTTGTTATCAGTTCACACTGGGAGATATTAAGTGATTTCAATTTTTTTAGTTTTGCCAACTCTGCTACACCCAGGTCAGTTACTGCCCGACATCTCTGAATACTAAGTGATTCTAGGTTGACTAGGTTTTTACAAATATATACTAAAGATAGATCTGTAACTCTAGTACATAGGCCAATATCAAGCTCTTTTAAAGATGTTTGATGAGTGGTCAAAGCAAGTATGCCTTGGTTAGTAAGTTGATCACAAGAATGTACTTCTAAGGACTCTAATTTAAGGTTTTGAATTTCAGAAAGAGATTTTAATGATGTGCCATCAATTAAAGTCTTTGAAAATAATAGCCTCTTCATGTTTTCAGCACGTCTTCTTATAAATTGCAAAATAAAATAGAATGTCAGAACACTTTCAGATGGATTTCGCAAAATATCAGTATTTGGTGGATAAAACTTTTTTACTATTCCAAAATGAAATTGTAAAGAACATGATGAAAGATTCAGTGATTCTATAGCTGGTGAAGCTTCTGCAAATCTGCTAAATAGTGCATCCGTGAGGTAATGATTCCCTGCTAAACTTAAGTATTTCAATTTATCCAAGTTGTTGTCCAACAGGCCTTCTGATTTTCCTTCCAGTAATCGCCCTGACATAAATAATTCTCTACAACTCTCTATGTTTAGTTCTTCTAGGCTTGGACATTTTTTCATCATGTAAACAAAAACTTTCTCACAGACATCACAATTTCTAAGAGTGAGTGATGCTATGTTGTCACCCATGCTATCCCAGAAATCATTAAGTTTATTTGATATCTCTACTTCACTGAACACATAGTTTCGATAAATAATACAAGATTTCTCAAAAATTTGAATGGGGGAAGATATTTCTTCATTCAAAATAGATTTATAAAATATTACAACTTTGTTTTTCAAAAAGCAATAATCATTTGCAGCATGGTACCACGATCTACATGTTTCACTAGCAGCTTTTCTATCAGATTTTGGTAGATAATTAAAAAGGTAAACTAAAATCTGAAATGGATGAATGTTTAGATTAGGTATAAATTTTAATTTTCAAAACAAAATAATTCAAGAGAGAAAGGTTTATCTCTAGAGCTCAGTATTCAAGGGCAATCTTTATTTTACATATCAACAAAGGAGAAACAATCAATGAGTCCGATAATCACGTGAAAAAAAATTACGTAAACTATAACAAAGAAAATCCTACAGGTTGAGGAATAAATATTAATTAAGCCTTACCTCGTAAGGGAGATCCATTTTAGATATGTTTATTTTGTCCACAACAGCATAATGAATTTATAGCAGTAATCTGGAATTTATTTAGAATGGGCGTGCAATGAAATGAAAAGTTGTTTTACTTTTTCCTGGGTTGTGATGTGTGTGAATGAATGAGAAAATGAAAGACAGCATGATGGTATTGACATTGACAGATTAAAAAGATCGTAAACCATACGTAAACAGTCTGACTGAGCCACTGAGTGAGTAAACTTACCATGATTTTAATAAAGGCAATGTTATGAATATTATACTATCATTAGTACAATATTAGGTTTTAATATACTTAATTATAAATGCAACTGATTTTTCTCGAATAATCAAATATTAACAAATAAAAAAACGACGCAGACAAAAGAAATGAATGGAGGACGCTCCATTTATGAGTAAGCTATTATTTAGAACTACGAGGTAGCAATAGACGAACAGCGCGTCGGTGGTCGAACCGGCTAAAATGTGTGATGCGCCTACTTATGCTTTTATGATGAGGGAAAACATCGTGAGGATCCTTCGCATTAAGGCAACTGGATTTGTAACCATGAATGATCCAATCCAGCATCCACGGGTTTAGGTTCCCCAGCAAAGGTTGTGGTGGTCAGATGGGAGTCTCTTTGTGTAAAAACCGAACTCATCCAATCCAGGATCCATGGTTAAAGGTGTACCCCTGGGCTCCTCTCCAGAGATGGTAAAGATGTTACCAGAACTAACGCCAGGAGAAAAAACAAACAGCGTGCGCGGCAGGCGGGGAAACCTTAATGTAGCGTGAATTTCAGCGTGAATGTCGTATATGTTTTAAGACTATTTTGTTTTTTACCTTCCAGTTTTTAGAAAGAAATTATTAGGTGATAAATAAAAAGTAAATCAGAGGTGTATTTACTATATTGATTTTACATAGTACCTCGATGTAAAATTACGGCGTTTTGCTCATTTTCCAGTTCTTGCTGAAGGCTTTTGAATCTTCTTAAAATAGAACGAATCATAGGAACTTCAAAGTGGGCCAATTAAAAAAGCCTGGCGGGCCGCAGGTTGAGTATAGCTGCTCTATATTATAGAAATAAAAGAAACATTAATTATTTATAGTAAATCAGCCAACTCATGATGGACGATGCGAATTAGTAACAGCGAGACCTTTAGCTTGACGAATTTTCTCATCAACTCATCATTCTTTTCGCGATGCTACTATCATATACTTATTAGTTTCAAAAAGGTTCTTTGCTAGGATGCACTACTTTTTCTGTTCATCCCTATTGGATGATTGGTATTTATATGGACATCAGTGTATTATGATAAGCGTTATTAGGTACCCACCTATTTGTTTAACTATCAATAAAAAATTAATGACCTTTTTAGCATCGGAAAACTTAAATTGTTTATGTATTTAACAACAAAAGGTCTGCAAAAGAATTGATTGGATGTTTTGTAAATTGAATAAAACAACAGCACGTTAAAAATAAGTTTGTACAAAAATACACTTATGATAACGCCTTATGTAGAAGTACCCGGTTGACCGAGCTTTGCTCGGTCTACCAGAGATGGCGCTGATATAGTTTCTTAAAACGCGGTTTTTAAAATGTTTATATATCTTGGGAACCGAGCTTTTCTCGAACCTAGGACCTTGATAAATCGATTCCTTGAGCCGAAAAGCCCCTAATCTGTAACTTTCATGAAAATAGTTGGAGCCGTTTCCGAGATCCTGATTATATATATATATACAAGAATTGCTCGTTTAAATATATTAGATAGATAGATACAACGTAGAATAACCATGATAGTCTCTTCTACGCGTACAAAGTCGCGGGCTACAGCTAGTATATTATTATAAGGGTTGCCTACACTACATACAAACCTAAAATCACGGGATTTTGCTTCACGTAGGCAGAAAGTACTTACATCTTTCCATTTACCATGATTCCTGCAAACTTCTTCTGCTTTATCCATTTATTGCTATTTTTTTTAAACAAGCGCGTCAATTTAGCTTTACGTAACCGTGGGAATTTTCAAAAGTTTGAAGTATATATTTGAAACAATATACATATTTAACTCTAATAACAAAGTAAGTCGCCGATAAAAATATACTAAGTACTTATAGGTATGAATTTACCTACCAGACGCATTTAATTAAATTGTTACCGTAAGTAAAGTTTTTAAGTGAACCGTCCGGTAGTTCTGAAGATCATGAAACTAGAAAGTGTCATCAACATGCACCTATGAGTTTGCGCGGCGCCGTCTGCGATACAATATTGTTATTACCACTTGTTGGGCGGCAGTAACCGCGGGGTGTGCCGTGCGTTCGGCCTTGTATTCCGTGCTCCTTGCCGAATCATCCACCCTTACTTTCCCGATAAACTTTTAGGATTCTTATACACAACTTCTTAGTAATAAAAAATAGATAGGACTTATCAAAATAATGAGAAAGTGAATACGAAGAGTTGAGTCAAAGGCGATCTTTGATAAAAGGATGTCTAGAAGAAAACAAGCGAAACCAAGGTCTCTCAAACGTAAGTATTTCGAGTATAAAATAATTAAGTAAGTAAAAGGAAATGCTTCCCGTGGCTTCTATATTTGTTATTATATAAACGAAAGAAGTCTTAGATAAGTACTTATCTTACCTATTAAGGTATCGAAGTGCGGCGCTAAATGACGATTCTAAGCAACTCATAAGTTCGTGCTTTGAAGATTATAGGTATTTTATATAATGCGTGTAGTTACTTAGGTTTTACTTAGACGTAGAAGATCTTCCCACCCATGTGTTATATTAGGTTTACTTTAATACATTAAATTTCAGAGACAAATTTCCCGTAAGTCAAAACATTGATGCTTTGGTTTCGCTAAGCAATCAATTAAATTCTTAAATAATATTTTAATTTATAGCATATAGTTTATCTATCGTAAACTATTAGCACTAGGTACCTATCCTACTCCGTCGTGATTAATCAACTGCAGTGGGCATGGGCTATATAGACGTGGGTCGACTAATCCATGCCTTCACTTATAAGGGAGATTGAACGGGCCGAGTGTCTATTAGGTCGTGTCTGAATAAAAACAGAATTTTGCCTGTTCAAGGTGCGTCTTGTCGTCGTCTTGTCTTAGTATCCGATTGTCCTTTTTTTCATAAGTCTGTCAGTCGGTTTTGGTCATCTAAAAAGTTAAGTCAAAGAGTCTGTTTGTCCATGGAGGCTGAACGGTCGCTACAGAGACATATAGGTATTCTAAATACTGGTGTGGTTAATCAAAATTAGTTTGTAATTTGGTAGTACGAGAGCCGCCAGCACAAATGGGCAACACTTAGGTAGGTTAACTACTTAAACTTGTATTGTGAGTTAGAAAAAAAATCACAAAATAACTAGCATTACCTGTATTTCCATTACCGCAGGCAAGTAATCGTCAAAATAGGTATAAGTATAAGTAAAAATGACTAGCGATTGAGGTTCTCGAATACGTAGAAAAACAAAATCATGACGGCACTTTCAATAAGCTAAAAGTATTGTTTGTGCGACTTAAGCGACAAAGGTACGCATAGGGATTAGCAGGCGAAATGCTCTTACAGTGTATAATTGCGTAAAGTGACAAAAATGAATTGCCTAACGTCGGATCTGCCGGCCGGTGATGGACGCTGCGCCGCTCTGCGGTCGCGCGCGCGGCGCCCTAATATCAGCGTTATATCAGCGGCCCGACGACGTGGCCGCGCTCTCGTCGCGCTGTGGTTTTGGCTCGCTTGCCGTACTGCACTGCACACCTATAATCAGGGGAAAACCCTCTGATGGATGGTTCATACTCTCAAATAAGTACCCGCTTGTATAGATAGGCACGAGCAAAGCAAACTTATACCTTTGACTAGTCGATGTTGTTGTTGTTGATGATGCAGTTAAGCCAAGCAGCTGATCGATGTGTTGCTTTATCGTATTCAGCATTAAAAACAAACAAATTATAAATCGTTTGATATATTCTTGTTTTGAATTATCTATGTAATAAACACAAACTTGACACTAATAAGAATTTTTAACAAATCTATTAATAAAATATTGATAGGTACATAGTTATTTACATTATATTAAAACTGACTTTCACATTTTGATTACCCCAAGTTTTTGGATTTTTATTTTACGATCCCATTTTTTGACGGAGATAAGTAAGACTTAATTGGAGATATGGACATTTCGATCATTTGCCGCTTTATCGGAACATTTTGACGCCGAAAAGAGAGACGGATAAGAACACGATTATTATATGGACCGACTACATTCCCAATCAGATGTGTATGTCAAAACCAGTGTCTTACCAAAGTTCGTGAATAGCTCCAGTTCTTTAAGCTGCGACCGAAGTTGCTTTATTTGATAGAAAGTTTAAAAAAAAAAGGTTTAAACGTATAGTCAAGTCTATATCCCTTGCAAAGTAGACAGATCCAACAGTCTTGAAAAGACTGAAAGGCCACGTTCAGCTGTATGGCTTAATGATGGAATTGAGATTCACAGTGACAGGTTGCTAGACCATCGCCTGCGAAAGGAATCCCTATTTTATAAGCATATCCCTTAGTCGTTTTTTACAACATCCATGGGAAAGATACGGGGTGGTTCTATGCTAATGTGCCGGAAATCACACGGTACTATAAAATATATATATATCCCTACATTTATTGGGCGAACTTATGTACGGAAACCTTTAGGAATTAATCATGCCGACCATTTTTTGGAAGAAGAAATAACGTTATTAAATACGTTAAAACGTAATGATTAAAACATACAAACTCGGTACCTACTAAGGACAGGAGGGTAGTATTGCATTAGGTCTCCCAAGAGCCAGCCGGAGAGTCACAGCAACCTCCTTCCCGCGGGACACATTACCAGAGTACTAGACGAGAGATCGATATTTAAACCTGCTATATTAGATAAAGCGCTTCTCCAGAAAAGTTCATTGTTACCACTCACCTCTTGGACTATACATCGTACATACATAAAAATCACGCCTTGTCACGGTCTTCACTTAATCGATATTTAAGTATAACTCGCTTCATGTAAGCTTGTCCGTTAAGGTACTTTTGATTGGACTTCACCTTTCATCATCAGTATCAAGGGTTTAATTTTTCTTAGTAGGTTAGTAGTAGCAGGCTATTATATAAAATTATAATAAGTAATATAATAGTACGGCTATATATTTCAAACATTTGTCTAGTTGTAAACTGCTTCGTTGACATTCGTTGAATCCTGCCGAATAAGACTAAATTGGATTAGGTCACCTACATTTTTAAATAGATTACATGACTATTGTAATCTATTTTAAATTTGTACTTTTTCCTATGCTTTGATTTAACCAAATTACTTTCTTGTTTGCCCGCTAGGTGTCTAAGAATGACCATTCTTCATCCATCCCAGTGACCACTGGGGTAGGTACATTATCATGACAATTTCCACTTCAATTTTGACGACGTCTTATGATTTTTTACATACCAATATTTTTTATTTTGAAAAGCAGTAAATCTGTAATCAATTATTTTTAGTAAAGTCTGAAGATCATAATCATCTTAAAGCTTTACAAACCACTGTTACTGTAAACAATATAGTAATTGTAAATATTGGGAGATTCATATATTGTTCAAATGCTTCGGGCGAGAGGTGTAAAGATCACAATAAAACGTATGAATGTTTTATGCGAGGTAAAAGCCCTGGATGGACGTATTTGTAAGCCTTTTGAAGAGGGTTAAGTCAATTTAGCTTTGAGCGTCAACTTTTTCAACCGGCTTATTTAAGTATTTTTACAAAGTGAGCTTATTACTTTATTTCATGGTCAACCAGCTTTGAACATTTGAATTGAGATAAGAAACTTTGGACTCTAGGTAGGCACAATATGTTGATGACACCCTTTCTAGGGAAGGATGATAAGATAAGACTAGATCAGGAAAAAGCCGCTTTCAGCGACCTGGTTCTAAAGGCAAGGAATTAGTTCTCCAGTCCCACAGACCTACAGACCTTGTCGAGGTCACGGGGAATGAGAAGATATCGTGGTGTTTGGCACAGCCATTCAAAGCGTGCTGGGGCGTAGGGGTAGACAATGCCTTTATTGCGCCGCTCTCCCTGCCCATAAGAGGTAAAAAAAGGAAATGTAGGTAGGTAAGTAATGTATCGATTGTATAATTTTCAGCATGAAAATTTTAAGTAGACAATTAATTATTTGAAATAGTGACAGGTTGCTAGCCCATCGCCTAAAACAAAGTTCCCCAAACTTTTTGTGTCGCAGACACCTTGCCATGTTTTTCCGTCACGTGTTGGAGAGGCCCCTACTTACCCGATATTGATTTCCTGTATCCTACAACTTACACAATTTTATAAACATGTATAATAACCACACGGCTCATAAAAGTATAAAGAACATCAAAAACGGTTGATCATATCCACCGCACACAAAATATTTACTCATCAATTTCACGATTCGAATATAACGTAATTAGCTATAACAGCTCCTATTACTGTCAGAATCCTTTATGTTTAACGATAAGAACTTGATGGCCACGAGGGTAGCAGGGGTAGCGGGGTGTCGGCATCCATAAACTTGTAGAGGCCCGCCGAGAGCCGCGGGAAATTTCCCCTGGGTGGCGCGCACCTCCCTTGCCTCTGGGAAATACGGGAAAGCTATATCATAACAATTTTATGTTGATGTTGACCTCTCATCTCGGTTATCGGAGGCAACACTAATCGTTTTAATTGTGTATCTTGAATATCCTTACACTGCGTTATGTTAAGCGCATGTATAAACTTTGTATACTTCTCTTCTTCTCTCGTCCACATTCTATTCTAAGTTTAATTGATATTGTGAAGTTGACGTTGTTGTAGAAAATGCTGCAGTGCAGTTTGTTACCGCTTCTTCTGCACTGACGCCTTGGAAGCGGCAGTAAACTTAGTTTTAAGTAATTTATTTGACGTCAACCAATGTTGTTAAACCATATGTTTTGACAATTATTAAGCGATATGAAGTATCCTATAATAATGAATAAAAATTTTGAATTTGTATTTGACCTACTTGATCTTATTTTTTTTTACTACCTATTTTAACTTTTGCTCAAAAATTTCATTGCTCAAACTCGAAACAGTATTTCCTTTTGCTAGGCCTTTTACGTACCTAATGATATTGTACCAAACAACACAAAATTTCTTTCAAATCTGTTTTGCCATTCCAAATTGCAGAGTTAGAAAATGTGTTCGAATCTTTATTCCAACCGATTAACGTGATTGTAAAATTATCATTGAAGGTGTGAAGTAATAATGAACAAACAAAGGAATTATGAAAAATATAATGGATTCGTGTTTTATTTTAAAAGCTATTTGAAGAAATTTGTTATTGTGATCGAACCAATATACGTATATACATTACGTCTTTATCTTTTACGGGGTAGACAGGTAGCCAACAGTCTTGAAAAGACTGAAAGGCTAACACGTGGCGGTAGTTAATATAAAAAATGACAACCATTCAACTTAGTATTTTTTTTTCGCTTTATGCAATACATTTATTTTATTAAAAAAAAATCACAGTTCACATTTTCTCTCAATACTGTTTTGGTCTCTATGCCATGTGAAATAAGGACAATACGAACAACGGCTCCATGTACGTATGTCAGTATTATGAAGAAAATACGAATGTAAAACATTAATGCAATCTGTTAACATGACGAAGCATTCTTCTTTTTCCATTCCCAACAGACTTCCATAAATCACTCATGTGTTTTCACGCAAAAAATCCATAAAAGGTAACAACAATAAGGATTCATATTACGTAGGTACCGCGGTGGGTTTAATATTCATTTATTTGGTGGATACATAAGTAAGTTAAGAGATGTTGTCAATTAGGTATATTATAACTACTTACATATGAACATGTTATTATGTTAACCTTCCTTTTAACGATATTGTGGATGTGAAAATAATTCTTCGGTATAACATATATAAGTAGATGTGATATTAAGTTTTATTTTTGTAATTTTTTTAAGGAAGTGTGTTTATTTTAGAAAGGAAATAGAAATATTGCGTTACAATTAAGGACAGAAATGATTGATACTTATATATACCTACATATAGTCACGTCTATATCCTTTGCGGGGTAGACCGAGCCAACAGTCTTGAAAAGAATGAAAGGCCATATTCAAATTGCTCATTCCTTAATTTATTGTTTAGTAATTTTAAAGGTAACATTCATAATGATACGGCTACGCTATGTAGCTAACTCATGTTAAAAGGCTATAAAACAGTACTTTGTTTGGTTGTACCACCTAATTTATCATTTATTTTCTAGACCAATCGGCCTATCTTATTCGTACCTCCGATTATAAAACTATGTACCTCTAAAGAGCTTAAACACATCGTGAGATGTTCTCTAGATTTTATTAAAAAATATCACGGTGCCGGCTCCTTGGCTAAGGTGGTGGGTTGTGGAGGCCAGGTCCCTGTGGAAGCGAAGTTCTCGCCCGCCGCCCACGTCCCGCGGGACCCGGCCCGAACAGCGAGCCGCCTGCTCCCGAGGGACTCCCACTCCGTGCCCCTCCAGTCTCTCTGGGAAATAATAGCCTGAGGACTCTCCTATTTTAATTGATATACGTTCTTCCGTAGAAGAGCCTGTTAGTACAAAAAGAGGTGCATAATGTAACATTACAACAGCACGCTATCTAAAGAGAGCCCAATCCTGAGAAGTATACCTGTTATGCTCATATTATGAGTTGTCCATATGTCATATGCGTTAAACTTGCATAATATCGAAATCCCAACTAAATAATATAAATGCAGAGTGAGTTAGTTTGTTACCTACTGAACCAATCTTACCTTTTATCTCGATAAAAACGATATTTCCGTGGATTTCTAAAAAATACTTGTAAGTATTTAAAAAATAATTTTAAAGCTAGTTATTAATTAAATCTAAGTATCTTGATTAAGGTAACGAGTTGATTAAATAGGTACACATTGTCCAGTCTTCGACTAGCCGTAAAGCCCCGGGTTTGGGCTCCGGCCCCGTGACCATCGCCCACCACTGGGACCTCCTCCACTTCTCAATTCCCAGTCGGCATCATACTAACGCCAAACATATTAAAATTACAGTTTCCAAGGATACCCAACCGGCGAAACTACAACGACTTGTTCTGAGATGGGAATTCTGTTATTATTCCTTTGTGCTGCTATTCGCCTGGTCCTTAATCAAAGTTATTACCTACATCGTTTAGTGCTGCCCGTGGAATTGGTCGTTTCTGCATTATTATGTTACGTAACGACTTTACAAGGGAATCTCGGTAGATTTAGAGGTAGGACTGTGGCACATAACCGTTTATAAATTTTTAGAAAATATAATTTTAGACGCAGAACTCTTAATATGAAGGACTTACATGTTCAAAGCCGTGAACCTCTAGTAAATACCATTTGTGGTATTTAATTTAAGATTTGATTAAATAGGTACCCAATCGTGGACTAATGTTCCTAGGACTGCGGAACCTTAAAATTAAATTGTGTCTCGAACATGACGCTCGCTGACATCGTGTCACGCATCACATCGCATATGATAAAGAAACCTTATATATCACATCACATCGACGTTTGGACAAGAAAAGCCAAGGTATATTTTTTATTTATTTGATCCTTGTAAAGCACCTATTCTTTATTATCCGATCTAGACATACCACAAGTCTACCTCTATATCTATTCATTCACATATATACTGCATTGCATTTCTGGAATCCTGATGTAAAATGGTATCGTAAACTATGTAAGTGGCAAGAGCTTTGTTCAGGACAGGACTTCATAAGGTTATGGTCAGTAAGAAAATTGAATTGCTGGCATATTGCGGTGCCGCGTGGCCGCTTTGGTGCCGAATGCGTCCCGCGCGACACATTGCCATCGCGAGTTATGATGGGTAGACGTAACAAATTATAGAAGGTGTAGATAGATATTTCAAACAACATTAGTGGCGTATTCGGTAACACAGTTGGGGGCAAACGGTGCACCAAAGGTGACATGCCTACCCTATAAAATCACGTCTCAACCAGAGGGGTAGACAGATACTAAGTTTTATTCCCACTTGCCAAGAAAGCTTCATGCGTCTTTCGCTTTACTCGTATGCACATTATAATTCTCTTCAAGTTCGTCTGTTTGATACCCTTGACCTTTTCTTTCATCCAATTTGTTATTAAAATCCCTGCAGCCACAATGTTAAAATACAACAAGAGATGATGGATTTAGTTATAGTTCTTTTAACATGTTATATCACATGTCCCCTTAACTAATATAGGTACTTAGTACCTACGCTATTTACGCCTATACGGCTACATGATATATTAGATGACGATTCGCCTTGTAACTTTTTTAAAGCTGTTTCAATTTGCCGTGTGGTTCCTGGCACCAATAAAAATAAAGAATAGGACCACTCCATCTCGTTCCCATGGATGTCGTAGAAGGCGACTAAGGGATAGGCTTATAAACTTGGGATTCTTCTTTTAGGCGATTGGCTAGCAACCTGTCGCTATTTGAATCTCAATTCTATCATCAAGCTAAAAAGCTGAACGTGGCCTGTCAGTCGTCTTTTCAAGACTGGTGGCTCTGTATGCCCCGCAAGGGATAAAAACGTGACTATATGTATGTATAGTAGTATGAATGCGCTAAACGTCTGTACGTCCGTTGTTTTGTACAACCGTTGTTGCGGATGCTGCGCTGATGGCTCTCTGGTCGCAGCTGTAACTCCTATTTGATTATAATGCGTTAGAACTTAGGAGCCACGAGAGAAACTTAACGATTGCATTTACTATTATGATAGATACTTGTGTCTGAACAAAGCTGTTAAATTTATTTCAGTAGGTATTTTGATTAATGTTAATACGAAGGTGACACATGTACTCGTATAAAAGACTTGGAACGGGAAATTTTACCGAACTATCAAGTATCAATTCAAAGAACATCTTTATTTATTTATTATCTATGTGTCAACGCGCAGGGCTTACTAAAATGCTTTGATTTTTGCGGACATTTGTGCCGGGTGGTTCCCGGCACGTGGCCTATCCGTCTTTCAAGATTGTTGGCTCTGTCTACCCCACAAGGGATATAGACGTGATTATATGTATGTGAACATGTGATTCAGTTTTTTGAGAATATAGTACCTTTGTTACGTATAGGTAATTGCCAAAGTTCTATAATTATCCGGAAAAAAGGCGTGATTTTATGTATGTTCTACAAGTAGGTAGTTAGTATTCATTCAATAAATTAATATTTTATTTATAGGATATCGACCAATTTCTATTAATTGCACATATTTTTTTATTTATTTATTATCATAAGGAAATTTATTTATACTATCATATCATTACAAACTAATTAATTTGTACAAAGAGAGAATATAGTGTTATCATCCCAGAGGGCCAATATTTATTGCTTATAGAACATTCTAATCAATCTCTTATGTGGGTTAATTATAGAATGGCGAATCGTGTGCTAGGTTGATAACCTCGTCCCGGCGCCGAAGGGACCATGGGTTCGGCTGTTACCGGGATTTAGCCCGTGGCCTGCTTTTGATGAATCGATGGACTCTCCCCTGGGTCCTAGCGCGGCTCTCTGGGCGATACCGGATGCTCTGTGTAATAACACGCTATTATAAATTATATGCGTCAGTTATATGTTTAGGTATGATAATATTAACTAATGCAATTTAGGTATTCGTTTTGTTTCTATTAAACAAAATATATACTACAGGTAAATCGAAGAACAACTTCTTCAGCCTTTACAGGCTGAAATAAGAAGTAAGTACCTAATCTTAGCGCATAATTATTTTTGATTTCAACTTGTCACTATTTGAAACTCTATTACATCATCAAAGTCTTTTCAAGACTGTTGGCTCTATTTACTCCGCAAGGGATATAGACGTGATTATATGTATATACAGGGTGACATTTAAAACAACTGCATCTTTTTAAACATAGACTATACCCATGCTTCTGAGCCGTTTCAGTTACATACATACAGGATGACTTTTAATTCAACTGCGTAAATTTAACTGTTAAGTGTACTCATCTAAAGGATATTTAAAAACGTTAAAAGAAAAATATCGGTTCATATTTCAGAAAGTACGAAAAAAAATTAAAGTATCAAAATCCACGATCCTAAATACGTCATATCACCCCGGCCGGCGGAAAAGCGAGGCGTAAGATTCAGAGGTCAACGACACAATTCATTCAGCTGAGCAATCTCGACAACTCTGTACTTTACTTGATCTTGATACTAGAAAAATAATTTATTTTTCAGACATTTATTTACATGTTTAGTATTAATTTCTTTTAGTAGAAAGACAGTTAGTTCGTAGTGACGTAGTTGTTGAGGGTTTTTTAAATGTAAAAATGATGACGTTTAATTTAAATAAAAATAGGCTCAAACAGCTTAGAAGCATGGGTATAGTCTATGTTTAAAAGGATGCAGTTGTTTTAAATGTCAACCTGTATATTGATTTTTAAGGAAATGAATTGGTGGCCGGCAAATTTGAGCAGACATGAATTTTGTGTTTGCATTTTAGTGAAATGGTAGTTACTTCAATTCAAATCGTTATTCTAAATAGGCAATATACGAGTAGCATACACATATGTACATTGTGTCTGTTTGTGCTCACTTAATTTATAACTGACAGTGAAGCGCCAAAGGACTGTGTAACAGTCAATAAATAACTGATTGGTGTCGTAAGCCTATTTGCGTCACCGCACGGAACCCGATCGAATGAAGCCTCGGAGGTCCAGAGTTAAAATTATCCTAAAGGTCCAGAGCTGAAATGTAATTTCCTTCTGAATTCCAGCAGCCGGCGTCCTGGCGGTTCTTCAGGATGGGTATTGCCTAGTAGAGAGGATGTGTGAGCCAATGTGGTTATCAAAAACTTGATTGAGTCTTCCAGCATGACATTATTCTCTTAGTGATAATTAAATTTGTAGCCACATCATATACGTTTTTTCTGAAAACTTTTCTATGTCGGGAAAAATCTATTTATCGACAAGGACTAAATATTTTTATAAATCCCCTATGAAGATCAAAAACTAAAAATTTTGTTACAATGAACCAAAGCTAGTCATTGAATGAAGGGTGTGGTGGATGGGGCGAAATCACGCCACCCACGCCCATGCTATGTAATTATGTCACCAACCTTCAATTGTTTACCAACGACTAAAATATGATGAATTATAGAATGTAGTTAGAGTGAGAGGGAAGATAAGAGATATAATAGATATATAAACAAACACTCGGTTTAACCGCGTTGGTCAAATTATTCGATTTAACAAAGGTAGACTATTTGATTGTTTTTATTTATATTTTTTTAAAGTAGTTGGAAAAAAATCATTAAAAGATGTAACAAAATAGAGGAAATGAATTCCGCCTTAGTAAAAGCTTAAAAACGAGTTTCTTCAGTTTCTTAAAGTGTGTGTCAATAGTCTTATATAACAGAAGAAAAATTGTAATTCTTTGAACCACACTTAGGTATACTTACTATTTCTATATCATTTCTTACCTTGGACACGGATCGCTAAAAAGGTCATGTACAATAAATTCCATTGTCGAGTGCTGTAGTGATTTCTGGTCCCGTGGGTGCCGCGCGCACCTCGCAGCCCTGTTGCCGGCACTTACATTATCCTAATTAGCTTTCGCTCCGTTTGTATTCATTAGCTTGATGTACTTATTGTTATTTGATTAATCTTCATTACATACTTGTACGTACTGTAAATAAGCGAGGGAGTTATGTAGGGTCGTAAGAAAGAGTTTCGAGCTGCCTAAGACGAAGGTCTAAACGTCTTTACAAAGCCATGTACACATAATTTTTCTAAGACTTTTCCACGAGCTTCCTCCCGAACTTGACGTCCCAAATTCAAATCACTTTACTCCCTTGGTAGTTTCATACAACTTTGCTTCCCTTAGGAGGTAATGCTTCACTTTAAGTTGAATGATATGTGATTGTGATTGGACGTTGTTAAGATGGCGGTGAGTTAAAATAACTACATATTGCAAGATGAAAGTGCTGCGCTTCAAAAAAAACACAAGGTAATTTAAGAAACTATGTACTCGTATTTGAATGAAGAGTTTTATTGTTTGCCATTAAATATTTGATAATGTTTACTTATAAAATATACCTTAATCAAGAAGTTAATAGAACATCTGCCATTTCAAATAATAGTACTATAGTTACAAGAGGCCAGCATCGTTTATTGGGCGTTTACCATTTCAATATTTTACTGTTATCATTATTTCACCCCAGTCGTTTACAGAAATTGGAGATACACAATAATATTACCATAATTGTAGACGGCTTGGTATAAGGGGATTTGCCTTTTCATTGTGTCCAGGCGTTTATTGTCCACACAAATTTTGTCGAAAATCCCTGGCAAGTTGACAATATCATTGGCACGAATGATATTTTTTCTTAATGTGTTATTTGGTAAAAAATACTTAAGAACTATCATAGATAAAATTGCGTATTTATCCCTAACAGGGTAGACAGAGCTAACAGTCTTGGAAATACTGTATGACAACCTTCAGGTAACATGTAACAAAATTTAAGTACCGTTTTTTATTAAAAAAAAAAAATATTTCGTGATTTTTAAACAAATATATTTTCGAAAATAGTTGAATTCAATATTATAAGGAGAAACACTTATTTAATCAAGGTCTGTTCCTAATTCCATAGACAAATTTTCTAAAGTACTTAATTTTGTTACAGCGGACGAAGATGAATGGACTGAAGATTCCACAGTCAGAGAAAAGGTTGTTGATAGAGATGGTGACGAGCAGGATGAAGAAGATAGCGGGGATGACGAGAAAGCGGATGACGCAGAAAAACTTATAGAGCAATGCTTTGAAGGTAATTTACATTTGTTTTTAAATAATTTAACTATTAGTGGAAAAAACTGCATCAAAGAAGCGGCAGTCGGAAGGAGAATTGTTTCATATTGTAACGGAATCTCAAGAATAAAAAATTATTTTGGTAATAATGATTGATTTGATAATAATGATGATATAGAATGAACAGACGATTGCCACATAATATGATAAATTACCGTTTGATAAGAAAGAGAATACTTACAAATTAATTAAGAAGAGATGAGAGGACCAACAGTCCCAACTTGTCCTATAAACACTTTCGCTTAAACTTACAAACTTAATTTCGTAAGTTTGTTTGTTTTCTCATCACGCGTTATCTACTGAACCAATCTTCTAGGAATTTATATATAATTAAAAGTCCAAAAAAGGACAAAAGGTTCCTTTAATTTTCATACATATGTGTACATACATATAGTCACGTCTATATCCCTTGCGGGGTAGACAAAGACTAGTAGACTAAAGAAAGACAGGTAAGACTCTGTCTACCCGACGTTCAGCTATTTGGCTTGACGATAGAATTGAGATTCAAATAGTGACACGTTGCAAGCCCATCACCTAAAATAAGAATCCCAAGTTTATAAGCCTATCCGTCTGAAGAGAACGAGTGGTCCTATTCTCTTTTTTTATTGGTACCGGGAACCACACGGCAGAATTAATTTTCATTCCGGTAAAAAACTATAGTTCCCGTGGGATTTGTGAAAAACCTGTATTCTTTTGTAAGGTGACGCTAACTTCGCGCGTTAGAAGCTGCTATTATATAAGCTAGTAGAATATATTTGGAACTCTAATTGAAGCTAGATATATAAACGAGATGCCTGAAGTACAACAGCTATCTAAGTTTGAAATAGTGTGAACATTTGCATATTCGGTCACCCAGCGTCTGACACAGACATATCGTCCTAGATAAAGCATGAGCGATTGAAGTACTTGATCGTGCATGGGTGCGCTTGCATTATCACAGATTAACAAGAGTCCAGATACAAAAAATATTTGGCATTGATGAATGATGGTAAAATACATAAATGTATGAAAATTTTTAATAACTACAAAATATTTAATCTTAACTCGGGGTGTTCCGGGAACCTCCATTCCATCTTATCCTTTAAATATTATAAACGCAAAAGTTTGAAAAGATGAATGAATGTGTATATTATGTTTGTGACTCTTTCATGCAGAATCTACCCTACTGATAAAAATAAATGAATTTAGGGTAGAATGACCTGGAATAATATATAGGGTAGGTACCTATATGTAGGCGCAACTTGTGTTTCATAAAATTACTAATTTCATAAATTTTGCGTTAACTATAAAATTTTCATATCCCCATTAATAATAAAAAAACATTTGCATTTTTGGATGTTTGTAACGAATAAACTAAAAAATTACTGGACTGGTTTCCATGAAATTTGATACATATATTATAGAATAGACCTTTGGGAGTAACATAATCTATTTTTTTTATTTTCTGTAATTTCTAACGAGAGCGAAGCCCTGGTTAACGAAATATCAGCCTTTTACACTTTATCTAGAGCAACGGTGGTCGACTGATTAAGCGGTCATATATCAATGACTCTTTTCTTATTTATGTAGATTAGTTTGATTGCTAACCGGTACTTTTATGGCGAGAGAAACATCATGAGGATTAAATTTGCGTATTTTTCTACGAAGCGTTTTTGCTATCCTCTCTTTATTTTACGCATTTGTGCAACGTGGCAGTCGCGTCGATGTGCGGATGACAGATCGTCCGTTCATCGCGCGTCGTACGTCTACTGCAAATGCGTCTGCGAGCAATGTTTACGATTATTGCCCACTAAAGTTGAGGCTGCATTGTTCAGATGCTGTATTCTCTGCGTGATCAGTTGGAATTGCCCTCAGTAGAGTTCCGAGACGTCGGATGAAAAGTATACAAATAGCCATAGACATACATCCTAAAGTAGTAAACGTATTAAAATATAACCTCATGGAATGAAGACAGACATGTATAGAAAATAATTTTTTTTGGTCATATAGCTTCTTTCTAATAAAACGAGAGTCTGTCTTATTTTCTTTCAAATTGCAATCGAAGGCAATAAAATTTCCTTTGAACAACTATATGCCTTGGTATTCCATTTTAGCATAGTAACATCCATACCATAGTCTAGGCTTGTACATATATGAAGGTCTTAATCAGTACGATCCTGATAAATGACTCATCAACGAATCTGGAAAGTTGATCCTGGCTGCGGTGGCATTTGGCACCCAGCACTTAGTCAAGTGTCAAGGGTACCGATCGCCCGGTGGCATCATTTATCTATAGATTAATCAGTTCCAACTATTGTACATCAAATTATCGAAAACTAAGCTTGAAACCAGTTAGCGTATGTCAAGTTCTATTAGTATTGGCATATTATTTGGCATAGGTGTTTAAAGACTGTAATAGTTGAGTTAATAAAACCTTTTTTTTTATACAGAAAAAATAAACTGCCAGTTATATATTATAATATTTTTAAGCATTCTTGAAGACGTTAAATCTCAAGAGTATTGAGTAGAGAGACATATATACATGTCTCATGAAGGGGAAAATCTGTGAGTTCGATGCATTTTCTTATTATAGACATGGCACTTACTTGCGTATTGTCTTCATTAGGTATCTTTTCTCTCGGGTATTGGAATTGCAAAAACAACTGCGTGTTTTATTTCGGTTCATTTTGTTTCTGAGTTCTATGTTTTGGTATGATACTATTGTTTTAAATTATATTTCACCTCTTACAGATGACGAAGACGAAGAAGAAAACCAGAATAATTCTACAGAGCAATGCAATGCGGACATCATGGCTGGTGAGTGGCTAATAATATACATAGTTCCCTAAGTATTCAGATAAGAACTTTTGTAGATATTCTTACGTATACATTTATATAAGGGAGCTCGATTAATATCGTCGTAAGGGTTGAGAGCGCGTCTCATTACGGCGACGTCTTCATTGAAATTCATAAGGAGGCCACTAAAATAACGAGGCGGCCGCGTTGGTGATGCGTTTTTACTGTGGTTTAATGCTCTTTTTACAACTTTGCCAAAGGGAGTGGTGCGGGCAAGGCAGCCCCGGGCGCGCCGCCCGTCGTGCTTTACGACCCTGTCCTCGCTTATCTGGCTCGTTCGCGATAAATCTCAGCCAGGATCCTTGGACCTCAAATATTTACATACTAATTCGTAGCCAATTCTGCACCCGAGATTATAAATAAATAGGCTGCCGTGGCTCATCATCGGCCGGCGTGCTGCCGCTTTATCTTTTATAACTCCAGTTTTTAAAGACTCAGTTGAAGCTATAATTTTGCTGCTTCCAGATACCTTATTAAAGTTTATGGGTACTCCGTAGGGTAAGAGAATTTAATTCACATAGATTAACATATTGTATTCTTTCTCCTTTATTAACTCTTCTGAAATACATACATACATACATATATATGGTAACGTCTATATCCCTTGAGGGGTAGACAGAGCCAACAGTCTTGAAAAGACGGAATGGCCACGTTCAACTATTTGGCTTAATGATAGAATTGAGATTCAAATAGTGACAGGTTGCTAGCTCATCGCCTAAAAAAGAATCCCAAGTTCGTAAGCCTATTCCTTAGTCGCCTTTTACGACATCCATGGGAAAGGGATGGAGTGGTCCTATTCTTTTTTGTATTTTTGTATTTGTATTGTATATGAAATATCATGAATAAGAAAACATTATTATTATTATAACATTTGTATGCATTTTAAACAAATCCTGCGTACTTAAGTTATAAATTAATGGTTGTATGAAAACTTCTCAACTATCAGTGCACAATTTATTTACCTATCAACTTTATTGAATGAAAAAAGAAAGGAAGAAAGAAAAATCGTTTATTTGGTACATTAACAAAATATAAATTGGAATCAGTGAATTTTAAAAATTTTATTGACATTTAAACGCAGAATTTTCAGTAGTTCATTTATACTCGTAGTATAGCTGTGCCGGATTTCGATATAACAATCGGAGATTGTGTAGTAGTAATATAAGAAACGAAACAAAGCCTCTTTTTCTCTATGGCACCCTTACAATTATAAGTGAATTACTTATTGTTCACATTTTATTGTGGATCTTTATCGTCTATCGTTTGCAGGCAAGTGTTTCCGCTGAAAGGGCATTAAATGTGAAGACGTTTGCTTTGTTTCGCAACAAAGGTTTTTAGTTTAGGACACTGCATATAGCTGGTATTATAGGAAAACGAGTAATTTTTCCCGGTGAGTGGCTCCCGTTGTCGCAGAGTCGTTGTTAGGCCAACACGAGTGTTGCGCAAATGTATTCTCTGCGGGGGCGAGGGGGGCGCAAGGGGGGGCCGCGCCGCTGAGCCCGAAGTTGGGCGCGCGGGCTCCATCCCGCGGGACCGCGCCGCAGGGACCGTACTCGCACTCAAACTTTTTAAAATTATTCTGCTTAACGTATATACTTCGCAAGTTATACTTTAATTATGTTTACTCTGCGTCAAAATATTTGCAGAGGAGTTGCGGTTATGGTCCAATATTCGATAATGCTGAATTTGACAAGTTATTCTGTCAACTTAGGCGGGTAACAATGCGAGGTATGCTGTCCGGGTAGAGGATCTTTCGGTCGGCACGTGGGTAATTAAATGCCGATGTTCGATCGTCGGTCATTCGGGGGTGCATCGGGAATGCCGGCGGCGAGGCTGGAGCTAACACCGCGCCGCGTGCCAGCCGCCGCCTGCTGGCTTGCCGACTTCACAATCTCGAATTGTTTGCGAACTTGGCCCAAAATCTGTGATTACTACCGAATATTATGAGTCATAATCGTATTTATTGCTGACAAGAACCTTATGAAATGAATGTACTTTTTAGGATCCACTTGATATTATAACGAAAATGTGACTGTCAGATGATAAATGTTCACAGTTTATCTTTTGTATCTATACAAATTTTACTTGAAATTTAAATATAAAAATTAAAAAGTAATTATATCTTGATTTGTGATTAAGTTTATCATTGTGTTGTTTAGACTTGATAACACTGCAGTATCCAAGAATACTTAAAATTTTCAGTCATTTTCCATCCAATCATTCTTTTGAATATTTGAATACACTCTACGAATTATTTTTTGAACAACGTGATTTTTTTATTTTTTGCTTTATATTTTCGTGAAAACTCACGCAGTTTTATCGGCCATACTATGAAGAATTAATTATCCAAGAAAAATTCAATTGGTATAAATTATTTATTATTAAATTAATTAACATTTATTAAAATGCCCTACATTCGTGTTAATGCGAAAGCCCCAAATTCTCGTAGCAAGCGCTACGGCGTAGTCATGTAGTCTACGTTGTAGCACTTTTCGTACAGTGTCTAACATAGGTTAAAAAGTCATTAGGAAATCGATTATTTGAAAAGTATCGTTAGTCCAGTCTTGAACCTATACCTGAACGAACAATCAGCGCAGGAAGAAAAAGAGCTCATTGTATTTTTTTCTGCACTTACAACCAGTACAGAAATCGGTGATCATTAAACCTTGTCGATACAAGGTAAATATTATAAAAATAAAACTATTTCTACTACAGCTACACAATTTTTGTTAATTTATAATGCTAGGATCATGTCAACAAGATAAAGTCTATAGAAGCCCTCAAAATATTTCAGTAGATTAAATACATACATATGATAATGGTAAAATTATTTAAATTAAAAAAAATAATTATTACGCATCGTATGCGTACCGAGTCCGTCCCTGGCAGATCCCAGGTGGCGCGGCCGCAGCGTTTGGAATTATCACATAGTGGAGAGGCGAGCGGGCGGCGCGCGGGGGGTGGCCGCTCGATACATTCGTCACAGGCCCAGCAGCCATTAGGCATTTAGATATTATCAGCCGCCACAGGGGATGACCCACGACCTCAGGCCATCGTTTCACAGCTTAATTACTAAAAGTGTACCGTTGTGACAGTTTTCTTCTAGCATCTATTCTGTTACTGGTTAATGTCTTGCACCCCCGCGGCCCCAGGTGGTGCCGATCCGGCCACACTTCCTTCCGTCCCGTGGGACTGCTCCTCGACCCACCACAAACACACACACACACACACACATGTTATGCACCCACATTTATCTCCGCTATTAGTAATGAGCGTAGACGGAGAAGGGGAAACAGATCTTATAAAAATGAAACTAAACTTACTTTTATTTAAGTTGCAAATGTTTTATATGATCTGATAACGTTTGCAAGTAACAAACACGTTTTTTTTTGTTTAGGAAAAAAAATTGAATGTATTTTCTATACTACATAGGTATTATAAATTTGTAGAAGGGTCAATTCTGTACATAGAAATTCACATTTGCCTGTAACAAAAAAAATAAAAAATTTAAACCAAATATTTTAGAAACGGAATTTGTGTCAGCTCAAATATTTTAAAAAGATGTATTCTAGTTCGAAATGTTGGAAGTGATTAATGCGGCCTCTCGGGGCCATCACTGATTGCCAACGGACCTCTCCGGACTCCGGACATATTCATATTCCATGATCATATTCCTACTGTACTAAAAGTGTACTGTGTTGTACTAAAAGTAATTAGGTACTGCAGGACTTACTTTTTATAGAGATTTTCACTGTTTTTTAAGTGTTACATACATACATATAATCACGTCTGCATCCCTTGCGGGGTACACAGAGCCAACAGTCTTAAAAGACTGATATGCCAAGTTCAGCTGCTTGGCTTAACGATAGATTTTAGAAAAGTGAAAGGTTGCTAGCCCATCGCCTAAAAAAAGAATCCCAAGCTTATACGCCTATCCCTTAGCCGCCTTTTACGACATCGACGGAAACGAGATGGAGTGGTCTTATTCTTTAATTTTTCTTGGTTCCGGGAGCCACACAGCACCAGCAGAGCAGTTTCTTAAGTGTTTCACATAGTTATCTCGATGATCATCTGAATAAAATTAGCCAAAAAGTCTTTCCTAAACTATCGTACATTACTTTAGATGCTGAACGATGCTTTTGAGATGTGTGAGAAAACAAACACATTTAAGCAACTGAATGTTTAATGCTTCGAAACATGCTCCAAGTTGGGTCCAAGGATAGACCCAGTTAGAAGTGACTTTCTTTCTCCTGAGTCGTAGTGATAGGCGGATCCCAAGTCCTGTTCAAGAAGGATGCAACCACAGAAAAGGGTTGTATGAATATATTTAATTTTCCAGATCAAACAAAATAGGCTACTTCCTTTTCTGGAAATTTTAACGTGTGCAAAGCTCTCGAAAAATCTATTAAAAAAGAAATCAACAATTGATAAATAAAATTTCATAAAGAATTTAAATAAACATAGCTTTCTTGTTAAAAAAATATCCACGTGTGAATGAATGGTTGAAAAATGATGCATAATAATGGCAACAATATGTAACGCGCAGTGCCCGTGAACTCGCTCTCGGTACAAAGTTATAGGTCAGGAAACTTTTAATGACATTGGGAAACTAGTTTTTCATTTACAGAGCTCACGTGTCATTTTATCATTTACTGTAATAATATTTATTTGTTATCAATTTATTTTGTTACAAAATATTCTTATACTTATATGTTTTGCATTTTAAGCAGAAAAAAAGCGTTCTTATATTTTGTCTCCTTACAATGACATATGCAGGATAATGATGTCATGAAATCCATGTGGAAATCCATATAATATCGAATCTATGGTTTATTTGCAAATGAAATATTTTACAATAACGCTCTCAACAGTTTATAGGGAATAATTAAGGTTTTGTTATTAGCTTTCTAATTCATTCTAAAGGCGAATTCATATTCAAAGCATTTTTTAAAAATATTTTTAGGAAATCCGTATTTGGGAATTTGGACAAATCTTAAATACTAACCTTTTACAATATTAATTAAAAATATGTTCAATAATAAATATTTTTAATGAGACATACTATGATAACAAAAATAAATATTTTTACATAACAGACAAATACGTAAGTACATCCTTACGTATATCTTTAGCTTAAAAGCCCCTAAGATGAAAAATTTAAAGCGAGTATTTTTATTTTATTCTAAGTTACGTGAAAAAGTTTTCTCGAGAGAGGCATATCGGCATCAGTCCGCGGCGTTACCGGAATAACACCTTCAGTCTGAATGGCTACGCGAAAGGTAGCGTGCCCCGGGGGGCAGTATGCTCAAGGCGGCAGAAAATTAACGGGCTCCCCGGGGAAATCTAGCGGAGCCTTAGAGCCTCCGCCGGCGCCCGCTCCGGCGGGATGTATTTAATATCTCTGATGTCGTTGGCGCACCTGGACCTGCTTGGCTTTCAAATGTATCACAATGGGCTACCTTATAGTTAAGGTTCGATGGATATACGAGAACAATAAATTCCATGCACTCAAGGTTTGTGAAATAAAAATAAAGACGACGCATTATAGGTATAAGCCGACTGAAAAGAAGACTACATATAAACGTTATTAACACTAATCTTTGTTTTAATGAATAATTATTTTTGTAACAATACGATCTAGACAATGTTCCATTATTTAATAAGTTTTATATTGTTGTTAAGTTGTCCTGTAAATACTTACATGGATATAGGTATTGTAAGTAAACGTTAACGTTTAAAGACAATTAATGTAATACACTATCGCGCAGATTAATTTGGCAACGTCAGAGCTGGCGTCCCTGGGGTTACTAATTCAGGGAATCACAGGAACCAATCGCGGCGCCTTCGCTCATTAATGTTGCACGCACTCTCTCGGCCCTATTATCTCGTTTCACTTAGGCGTAATAATAGATCTCAACTGCACTAAGATCTAAGTGTAAGTAACGGTGATTTGAAAATGTATAAAAAAAATCATACTATATTTTATGCACAAATTAAGGAAAAAATATTTTGTTTATTAAGTAATGAAAATCCTGTTGACGGCAATAACGTTTTTTTTAAATTAGTTTTCGGGTAGATTACCTTAGTCCTGGTCCACAAGAGCCAATTATATTGTATTAAGTGAATGCCTATTAGATTTATTAGATTTAAGGTAATGAGGGGTGGGTATTCATTATTTATCTGTGTTGGCTTGGCCGATGTATTGTTCGTCGTCAGCTGGCCTGCACGTCAGGATGGCAGTAACGAAGTCCCAGGGGGCGCGAAGAGCGCGCGGAAATGCAACCTGCGCTCAGTTTCACAATACGTTTCGTAGTGTCGTTTGCACATTACAAATTATGGTTTTATCATTGAATTTTATTCAGAGATTTTTAATATTATAATTTTTTACACAATGGTTCTCTACTCTCTTACATTTAATTTCAACTTGTTCAGTTACACTCGCAGCAGTCGCTTTCGTGGCCAAATTTATATGAGGCGCTACACCAAAAGTTTTCCGGTATTTTTCTACAATTTCCATAGAACAAGATGCTTAAATAAATTGTATATTAGCCCATAAATAACGTGTTGGATAAATTAATAAATTTTCATCTAAATTAAATATACCATCACCTCTTTTAGTTTCCAGAAAGTAGTTGTAGTACCTAACTACAACTACTTTCTGGAAACTAAAACACAGTCTTTATCACATAAACTATCAAATAAATACAACATTACTAAACATTCTAAGGGACACGAAACTCAAAATTGGACTAAAACTTTAAACTGGATCACCTATCCGAATTGGAAATTTAAAACAGAAGGAAAAGTACCTCCGAGTGGCGTATCGTGCGCCTCACAAGTGGATTAGAGCGGCGACCGCAGGCGACCGCGCCTCGGGCTCCGACTGCTGGCACAAAATAAAGTAACTTCAGAAAAAACCTACTGATTTTCGTAGACCGTAATGCTTTAACAACAAAGATTTTGTAGAAAGGAAATGGACGAATACTTGAAAACGAACGAAAGCAGCTGTTCTTTAAAATAGTATTAATGGGAATTTACCTTTGGTCATAATCGTCTAAGTTCTTTTTTGTATAGTCTAAGGAGTTATTATAAAATTGACAAAGGTTCATATATATCTAATGAGTTAGGTTAATCAGTATTCACAAAAAGATACGACTCAATTAAGTTTTACAAACTTACAGTGTACTGTCTTATAATCAGAAGAATTAGGTCAATACATTTATGGCCATATAATTTTGCAATCAGTTTACTCAGTAATGACTTATCAAGTTGCCATTTAAAACAAGAAAAAAGGTCGGAAAAGCAGTCAGTGAAAACAAGATATTGTATCTACTTCTGTGCTCTCCACAATAGTGACCACATATTCGTTCCGAGGTCCTCCCGCATTTGCTATAACCAACTTTGCTGTGGTCCACTCTTTCAACTCAAAGAAATAACTAACTTTTAACTTTTTTCCGTAATTTAATGACTATTGCTATACAAAGTAGAGACGCTTTGCCCGGAGGTAAGCCGCAGTATGAGTTCTCGAAAATTCTACTTGAGTAACCCGTGAATAGTTATGTAAATTGTATCAATTTATATACCTTTGAACCTATACATACAAACATATAGTTTATAGGCTTATTAAATTTGAAATTTTTATCCGTTTCCTTTTACAGATATGGCTGACATCAAGTCGGAGAGTATGGACAGCTTTGAATCAGGTGAGCGTTCCGTCCTCATCTTTTTATCGATCCAGCAACAAAACAAAGAGCGCCTCATACATAATGTCTCTCGTAAAACTACGATAAAAATAAAGTTAAGCTTAAATGACAACGGCTGCGTAAAAGGAACTCTCATATTAATATTTGAATAGTGGAGAGTGTAAAAAGTGTTGAAGCCGGAGGTGGCAGGGCCGGCCGCGGCGTTAACGGAGCCCTGGAGGGCCTTTGGTGAAGTCCCCGTTTCGCAATACAGCCGAAAAGATAAAATGAACATAAAGTTGAGGAGTAGATACTCTGGCTCGGAGGAATCGTAGTTTTCCCTCCTGTTGACACTAAACCGGCTGTAACACGCACTATGGCCATGTTTTTGAAGGCTACAAAATCTATGGTAGACCTGAATAATTAAGTATTTAATTGATGATATTCAGCTTAACATCGAATTCGTTTATTTTACGACAACATTTTAGAACAAATTGAAAAAAAAAATGGACTTATTGCTTTTTTAAATGGAAAGGAGGACCAATGGAAATTGTAAGCCTAAAATTGCATTGCAAATGCGGTCAGATCCGAACTTACAATTAAAACGGACGCCTGGAATTGTGTACAGCGTTCGTCACTTAGTAACAGTGACTGTTGCGCTGTGTTGGGAGATCGCGGAGGCTTTTAAGGACTTCCCAAATTGGATGATTGCATATAAAAGTGAAAGCAAACACACCCACCTAAGCTTCAATAATGATGATGCTATTAAGGGTAAATAAGAAATTGTCCTGATCACAGAACAAAATTAGTGGTTGTACATACATACATACATACATATGGTCACGTCTATATCCCTTGCGGGGTAGACAGAGCCAACAGTCTTGAAAAGACTGAATGGCCACGTTCAGCTATTTGGCTTAATGATAGAATTGAGATTCAAATAGTGACAGGTTGCCCATCGCCTAAAAAGAATCCCAATTGTGTAAGCCTATCCCTTAGTCGCCTTTTACGACATCCATGGGAAAGAGATAGAGTGGTCCTATTATTTTTTCTATTGGTGTCATCGTTATTGGGTCTTTTATGCGTTGTTTATTGGTGCTTTTGTTTTAACACGCTTAAAATGCAATGCAAATGTCTATTATCATTGTATTCTTATCAACATGGTGAAATTTTTACAAGATAGATAATTTGTTGCTAATTTAAATTAACTAGGTTTGCCCCTGTCTCACTCACATGGTAATTTGAAGAAAAAAATGCCTATATAGTCAGTCAATCAGTTTCCTCGTTTATATGGATAAAAGTATGGATAAACTTAACGTAATAGTACAAGTAATGAAGAATTGCGTTAAAAATAAAAGCCAGATTATTAATAACTAACAGTGTAATAGTGCCGTCTAGTTCCCGGCACCAACATAAAAAAGAATAGGACCACTCCATCTCATTTCCCGTCGATGTCGTACGAGGCGACTAAGGGATGGACTTATAAATTTGGGATTCTCGTTTTAGGCGATGGGCTAGCAACCTGTCACTATTTGAATCTCAATTCTATCATAAAGTCAAACAGCTGAACTTGGCCTACCAGTCTCTTCAAGACTTTTGGTTCTGTCTACCCCGCAAGGGATATAGACGTGACTATATGAATGAACAGTGTAATGGGCCAACAACCCGACTCCCGATCAAAGTGACAATTGCAGGCGCGTTATAGCGGGCGGTAATAAAGCCAATTATAGCGCCAAAATAAAGTGACAGCGTGACTTTTAGCCGGGATAGTAACACGACTCTGCAATCAGGTGCAGTTTAAAATGTGCATTTGAGATGTATCGTGGCGCAGCGGGCGCAGGGCGCGGACAGAAATGCATTTTCAATAATTGAGGGTCAGACAGGGTGGTGGGGGCATTAAAATGCTCGCTAAACTTTCCGATCGTCATTGGACCGCGACACGACGGGCAGGCTAGATTTGGAAACTAATGGACCACGGAAAATATGAGCAATTTTCAGCTGTACGCGATAGCTTTTGATTACGCGACTACGCGAATTGGATCATTACAGAGTGTAATCATAATGTTTTATTACGTATAGCTTAATTAGATCCCATCCATTTTATAAAGCTTGTATAAATGTATAAAGGGTAAATTACACAGATTGAGTTAGCCTCGATGTACCCAAGTTCGAAATTTTTGTTACGAGATTATATAAAAAAAATATTGATTCTCATATTTTAAAGCTTAATCTCGTAGCTTATCTCCTTAGTAAGTGGTAACTTTCATAGTTAAATTTTTATGCTGACGGTATTTAAAAAATATGAGACGAATGGCACACAGAATCCAAAATACTTTTATTGTGTGCGTTTTGGCCCTGGTAAAACTTTATAGGTCGTAACGCATACCAACTCCTAATTTTCCAATGGTTGGCTCACATTTTCTTAATTAACTAACTAACTACTTAATGTAGAAGTTCCCCACCAGTGTACCGTTCATAGGATGTGGGTAATTTATAACTACAGATCTGAGGGAACTGTCTCAAGATGCATTTAACGAAGCGACAGGCTTTTAAGGCGATGGAAACAAGTAATTAAGATTGTACGTTAGCTGCGATTAGTATTTGTATTAAGATGTGTTGCATAATTACTAAAGGTAGGTATAGTACATTAAGAAAAGTAGTTGAAGTCAGTTGGAGGTATTTCGATTTAAAAATTACCATGTTTTGTAAGCAAAAAAAGGATAACGCAGACTTTAAAGATTGTCTAGTTATTGTACTTTACGACAAGAAATAAGAAGACCGTGTGGTTCCCGGCACTATTACAAAAAAGAATAGGACCACTCCATCTCTTTCCCATGGATGTCGTAAAAGGCGACTAAGGGATAGGCTTATAAACTTAGGATTCCTCTTTTAGGCGATGGGCTAGCAACCTGTCACTGTTTGAATCTCGGTTCTATCATTAAGCCAAATAGCTGAACGTGGCCATTCAGTCTTTTCAAGACTGTTGGCTCTGTCTACCCCGCAAGGGATATAGACGTGATCATATGTATGTATGTATGTATGTAAATAAGAAGACAAAACAGTTATCCCGGTTATTTTCTCTGGGAGATCACGTAGGCGCGCACCTCATCTGCGGCGCTCCCGCAGCGGCGATAAAATTTAAAATTCAAGGCCGCGTTAACGAACCGGCCTCGCGAAGAAATAGATATTCAAATGTGAGAAGATCCCATATTAACATTTATGGCAAGTTTGCGGGGACGAAACAAAGGCCAGGCGGCCCCCGTGGAACACTCCGCTCTCAAAACAATGAGAGTGCAGAATTGCTGCTTCATACATTTTGTAGATATTTTTTTAAATGACTTCGTCGAAAGTGGAGGAAATTTTCAAATTGACTATTTTGAGTTTATATCAATAAATAAGAAAACGTAATTGTATCGCAAGTTATAAAACTCTATAATAAATAATTATAAGAAACAATACAAATTACAAATACGAAATGCGGTTCCTACCACAATTAGATTATATAAATCTATTTTTAGTATACCTATAAGTAATATCGTCGTGGGAAGAAGTATAAAAATCTTTATTTTTCTCATTGATTCTCCCACTCAAACAAAATTTCTTAAACTGTAATTACCTGCATATCTTGCATTCTATCCTTGTGGACTTAAAGCATGTCCTTCACTTCTGTATAAATTTTTATGTGACTTCGGCCGCGTCCAAATTGGGCTGCGTCGCGAAGATGACGCGTCGGCTGGCAGCATACGGCATTCGGCGGCCGACTCGCTACATTTCTAATGTTTCGTATACTTCAAAATGCAGCACCCCAACCAATCATAAATATTTGATTTATTTACAACGAGAGGTACCCATTTTTGTAGAATACAATGAACGCTGACATAGATTTACACATACTAGCAGGAAGTTCTGTTAGCAGGAGACATACCTATACCTATTAGGATACATTATATAAGTATTTTTTGTTTTAAATCTTAATTCTCAAGTCTGCATGTCATGTTCTCATGTCTCATGCTTCTATTTTAAAAGGCGCATCTGGTAGAAGTGAACTTTGTTATGTCATAAATAATGTTACATAATGGAGAGGGATTCGTGGACAATTGTTTGCTTACCGTGATATACGAGTAACTTTCTACATCGAGAGATAAGTAAGTACTTACTCTTTCGATCGATGACATTGTACTGACTATGTATACTAAATATAAATATGTACTAAACAACCTTCATATTCAAATCTATAAAAATTTCCAAATCATTAAGTCACAAAAGAGTAGAGAAAGAGAAGACAAAAGATCCGCATCTTTGCGTTCAACAGAACACTCTAAGACAAAAGTTTTCAAGAAAACAAATCAAAATCCCAATTTTGCTAGCTGCATTATTTATGTGATATTGCTTGGTGACGGTGCGGTGTTCCCCTTTCTTTGCTACGAATTTGTGAAAGTATAATTCACGCTTTCCTAACTTTGCCTGTCAATAGTTAAAACAACAGGGCTTTGTTATATCACTTATTATATATAGTATTCTGTCGATTTCGTATTCTGTGATATCTACTCGAAGCTGAAAGTAAGAACAGAGCCGCATCATCTGAGTTAGTGTGGGTACACACGTTTCTTATTAATATCAGGCGGTCGGAATGGTCGAAGACGTCCCCAGCGCCCGCTCTCTCCCAAATAAAATTGCCGCTATCTAAACAAAGAGCCCTAATTATTCGGCCGTGGCGGGCGGGGTCGCTCTCTTATGGGTGTTCTGGGGCCCATTTCGCTTCTCGTATAGGGCCCTGGGGAGCAGCGGGCGCCGCCTAGCCAATCGCCGGATGGAGGAACGAGCGATCCGCAACCTTTTTATATGCGATATCGGCGTCGGCGCCGGACCTATCCCGCTCCCCCCACGGCTCCCGAGGAATTAAAAGTTGGAAGGCGCACATCTGATTACCCCTACACACATTACTCTGGATCACCAATCTCGATAAGCCACTCACAATTTATTAGCGTCCGCTGACGAGATGTTTTTGCCTTAGCGAATATAACATATTGTTACACAAAATATGCCATGTGTCAGCTTCATTTTATTATCTCGTTTGTTTTAATATCAATAAGATACCTGATATCTACATTTACGTGGTTTTTGAATTTGGTATTGTTTGAATCAAAAAAATATTGGACTGGATGTGATTGGGATCTCTTCATTTATGAATGCTTTATATTCGTTCCTTTCAATATTTATAAATGGTAGTAGGTACCTATCTATCATCGCCATTTGAATGAATAAGAGCGCTTAAAACAACATGGCTGTACTGGGCCTTCGATTCAATACTTATATTTTAATTTGCACCCGATTTTATTTTGAGACAATAAATTCGATATAAAGGGTTTCCGAGCGGTTTTACCTCCGGGCGCATTGTCTTCACCCTTCGGCTTTGCGTATGTATTGTGTAGGAATTATGAAATAAAAAGGCGATATCGTGTGTCGGCGGCGAGAGGTGCGGCGGCGGTGGCGTCGGCGACAGCGGCCGACATTCGACACCTAGCTCGGCCACGGCAGCGCTCAGCAGCCATTGTACGGCCACAATGCACCCTCCGCCGCCGCTTGAGACTCATATTAGATTGCAATGTTTTAAGCATTCGATTGCCCTCGCCATTAATAAAGGGTTCCCAAGGAGCACGTACAATATAAGACTTTTTTTGCGTTTTGTAGTCTTTCACCCGAGCGCCGAAGGGTACGCTTATTGTTTCTATGGTGAATTGCTGCGGATGAATGGGTTCCGAACGTTTATGCCCAGCACTTAGAGATTGTTGGAAGATAATACGGAGCAGGCGGGTAGGGCTGAGGTGGCAACAACAATCCTCCCACTGAACACTTAGAAATGGGGTTCGTATGTTTTATTAATATGTAAAAGACAGACAATTTCTTAGTGCTTTTGATTAGCTATAAACCCTGACCTAATTTTTTCCCTATTATTACATAAATGATGGCAGAATATTGTGTTGTGAAGTTGTCATAGGAGCTAACGCGGTAATATCTCAAGACGCGGCCCGGCGCTTCCCCGGGGACCGCAAGCACACCGCACGCCGGGGCTGGCGATACATTTTTAGCAATGCATGAACAGCATAGCTAACTTTGAGGCTGAACCACACATGCTCTTAAATATGCTGGGGTGAATGAACTCGCCAAAAAAGAAGTCTTTCTCTCATACGTTTTTTTCTTGGGAAACGCTAATTAACTTCTTCTTTTAGGCGACGGGCTGACAACCTAGTATGCAGCTAACAATACACGATTAAAAAAAAACTTCATATCGCTTAATAATTGTCAAAACTTTGGGTTTCACAACATTTCAACAAAGTTCAAGTAAAAGTAGTCTATTCGGAAATAGCAAAATGAAATACTTATCTGAGGTATAAATTGGTATGTGCAAATTTTGCTGGACAATTATTCAGCCAAATTGTGGGCAGTTGTAGTAGTGCGTGTCAGGCAGTGACCAGTGAAGGCGAAAATTGTTGGGAATCGCGATTTCACGCCGCTGCCTCATTATACATATTTCTTAGTAATACCGTTACTAAGTAAAACTATCAGTTAAATATTTATTATTAGTTTTCCTTTTGGTAATGTTTTTGCCAAAAGTTGATAAAAACAAGCAACTCTTTTAGATTGAAACAACATATTACGTCTTTATTGACTTTTACAATCTGCACGGTATCATGCTGTGTTTTTTCTTCGGTATTAGACAGTATGGACTTGCTTGCACTGTCCTAGCTGAATGTGCCTATCTATGCCTTTGGTTGTCTTGACATGTATAAGAAATAGATATGTAGTCCTGTACCTGTACCACAATGTGAATGGATTATAGTACAAGGCACATTGGCTTTTCCGAAATGCTTAAGCTCAATATAAAATCTTTGAAACAAACATTTTACTTAGCAATCAGATAGTGTGATAACATTTCTGATTAACTTGAAAATTGAGTATCAGAAACTTTGGCAAGCTCTCGTATTTGGGGCCGCGGTATCTCCGGCCATGCATAGTTAAGTGCATCTGTGTCGACGCAATATCTGGCCTTCCTTGGGGTCCAGAGCAGCTCGACGATTTAACTTCTTGGATGGTCACCTCTTGAACTGAGAACAATGCACGATCAACAGTATATAATCGAATTTACGGATTAACTTCTTTTGTTTAAGAGCTTTTGTTGGTGGAATTAAATTGAGCGTCTTCCATTTGACTTAATTTTATATATTATACTAGCTGTGCCCGCGACTTCGTCCGCGTGGAATAGTTATTTTGTCAGGCGGTCACGCGTATTAGAAAAAACGCTGGTTCGCCGTATTAAATGTTTCGCTGCAAATTGCTTATAACGACTATATCTCAAAACCTATTCGTCTGATTTATATACTGTAAATGGCAATTTTAGTCTACATGAAAAGCTAAAAGTAATAAACATATTTATTTGGATAAGGATTAATACTGAATTAAAGAAAATTGGTTTCAAAATAACTTATGTTTATAATGAAAAAATAATCTTAAAAAATTAACATAAAAGTGGTTATTGTAAGTAAACCTTAAGAGATAGATATATGCTCTCGCGGACTTTTTTGTGGCAAAAAATGAGTACTTCACATCTTTAGTACATTGTTTTACTATATCTTTGTTGGTTTGCGCAGCGTTCGCGTGGAAAGCTCGCAGATGGCCGACTCATTCAACTTTCACGTGCATTGTTGACGTTTCCCGTAGGAAATCCGGGATAAAATGTAGCCTATAGCCTTCCTCGATAAATAGACTACCTAACAGTGAAAGAATTATTCAAATCGGTTCAGTAGTTTCTGAGATTAGCGCGTTTAAACAAACAAACAAACAAACAAAACAAACTCTTCAGCTTTATAATATTAGTATAGATAGCCTTACCTTACATAGTATGAGAAACCCGATGCTAACTTATCCTCAAAAAATATCTTAGAAGTATTTAGATTATAATAAACTAAAATAAATCTATGGCATATTTAATGCCTTAACTATTCAGTCAGGAGAAATGATTCCTATTGAATGTTCTTGATTTGTTGTGAGAACCTACCGATCATCTTAAAGCTTGTAAGAGGTGTAAAATGTTTACAGTCAAAAGTGTTATGTTGCATCTGAATAAAAATCTTAAACAGCGTTGGTGTTGCTTTGGAACTTTGTAGGTAGATAAGTATGGTCTTCAGTGTAATTGAAAACTCTTGCGGAGCTGTCTCGTCATCAAGAACCTATTAACGTATTGCAGATTGCATTTCAACAGCAGCAGCTCTTAGATCGGGAGCTATCTTAACACACTGCAAGTATGAAAATGGCAAAAATTGTCTGCCTTACACCAATGGGAATAAATATATTTAATGATCGATTTCGTTATTGTTCACCTGATTCTTTTTAATTCATGATTTACCAATTGAAGACAGAATTCGGAAAAAATATAAGCTTATTATAATCTTCATTGGAGCGCATCATAATCCATTTTGGGCTAAGATCACGAACCATTCACCAGTAAATACGCAGTGACGATTATAGCTTTGTTTGTTTGTAGTCTCGCAGTAGGGTTACGGGGAGAAACGAAGCGTGGGCGTGAGAATCGCGAGGTCGCGTCCCTACACAGATATTGTGTAGCAGAATTGGCTAAGTAAAGTTTTTCCAACCTACATTTTCTATAATGTCTTTTAACTATTTCAGTTTTAAAGATTACCTTTTACCAGCAACTTCGCCCGCGCGAATTAAGCGCCACCTTCAAAATAATACTGGTTAAATTTCACGAAGAAGAAGATCGGTTCAGTAGAAAACGTGTGAAGAGACAACAAATAAATTTCCTTTCGAATTTATTTTAGTTGGGATTTATAAAAAATATTAAGATTTCGTAGCGTTTTATTAACGTGATCTACTTACTACTCTTGAACTTAACTATAAATAAATAATTAAGGTGTATCCCAAAGGTTCCATTTAAATTTCTTAAAATAATTAATAGTTCTGTCGTAGAAAAACTCCTTAAATCACTGATAAAAGTATACAGGACAAATTAATACATGAGTATATTCTATGAAAAAAAAAATTAAATGATTGTTCACAAAAATGTTTGTTTAGCTTATTACAGCTAAATTCATACTTAGATGAAATAGAAGATGTTTTATCAAAGATTTGATAGAAGACGCGTGGCGGCGCGGCGGCGAGGTGGCAAAGGCCGCGATTCTATCAAAGTTCCCTTCATCTCGCCGCCGCTTGCGATGCGACATCACAACCTGAAGCCACTTGATTGTAATCACTTTATTTAAATTGTATTGCTTTATCTTTATTACAGCTTAGAGTTACAAAGACACTTAAATCTCGGTTCACCTTACAAGGCTTCGAGACCCTCATTATGATCTAAATACCTACTTATTATGGTTATAAGATTGTTATAAAAAGTCATTGACAAAATTTATTAATTTTTGTTAATGAATTTTCACGTCATGCCTAAACCACTGAACCGATTTTGATGAAATTTGAAGAAATATAGTTGACCCTGATGAAGAACATAAGCTACTTTTTATTGCGAAAAAGGGGAACAAAGGAAGGTACGTCAATATAAAATACATAATGTCTTGACATAAAATGATATGAACTGAACTAAAATTTTTAATAAAATTCATAATCAATTTTTTGATTTTATTCAGAAACTAATTTTATATTAATCTAATTATTAAATTTTTATTTAATTCATTTACAAATGTTTAATTATCATCATAGTTTGGCAAATTCTCCAGATGTTAATTTTTGTAATTTATGTATTCAATTACATAAAAAATTATACAATTAAACGCACTTCGGACTTTAGCACACATACTGTAACGCGCTCTACCGTCAAATAAACAAAGCAAACCTTAGGGGTTGGTTCGTGTAGGGGTGGAGTTTCCTCGAGTATAAGCACTGCGTACCGACATCTACCGGAAAACTATTGCATTTCGTAACATGACTTTTCCGAAGACTTGAGTAAAGTTTACTGACCTGTCGGTTTTCAACCTATTTTAAAAAAATAAGTTTCTGATCCCTAAAATACAGTATTTTTTTTTGTAAAAATTAAACAGGGGCTAAAGCGCACACTGATTAACTTATCAAAACAAAACCAAATTACAAACTGATTATAGAGATTTGAAATATGGCATGTGTAGGTAGATTCCTTATATAGTAAGGGGGTGCACTTAAAGAGGAGTTATTAAAATTTTTAAGGAAACGGAAATAGACGGGAATTTTTAAATAGAAATAAATATTTTTCTTTCACGACTTTTTACACGGGCGAAATTTCGGGCATATTCTATAGGTAGTATTAGTGCTTTTGTCTATGTCGCCTCTTAATAAGAGGCAATTTTAAAATGCAATTTCTTCGACTCTTAGGACAACTGCAAGAAGAAATTGCGTGGTATTACCCATCACTATTATAACATGACTAATAACAGTCAGACGTTTTGAACTTCATTCCTCCACCATCTTTTTATAATCACGAACAAGACATAAGTACTAAGTTCATGGTTGTGGCCGAAGGTGCCTGTTAAAGTCTCTTCTTACATGATCCATGGGAAAGAGATAGAGAGGTTCTATTATAAATAAAGTTATTGCCGGGAAGCATATGGTTTTCATTTATATACCTACTTTCACTTCACACATATTTTCCTCGACACTAATTTTCAGAAGTTACGAAAATAGCTTTTTAAGTAGTGGCATATAGTTGGATGCAGTGGGGCGTGGCGGGCGCTGGGCGTCGAGGGGCGGGCCGGCGACGCCCCGGCACCCACGTGAGCACCCATGCCACGCCTACATACTATTTGTCAGTTTGATAATGTGGATAAATGTTCAGAAAATGTAAGTTATTTATAGAAAACAGGTCCTAAATTGAATAGACTAAGGTAGGTCCTTGTTTTTACCAAGTGCCCATCATCAGATGACTCATTTACCAGATGTTTATGATAACCGACCGACTAACCTAGTCATAAACATTAGAGGGTATAAAAAGAAAACAGTCGAATTAAGAAAGTCCCTATTTGATGTTGATTGAAAAACCATTGATTAGGTTTAAATATTGGAGAGTTACGAGACAAGAGCAGAAAACTTAGGTACTACTTACAGAGTGATTGTTGTCTGAGCTTCTGGATTTAAGTAGTAAACGATTGAATCTGCATTAAGTGCCTCTATAGGTACATACTTTAAGGATTATCTATAATAAATATTTAGGTACGGGATAGATTACACGGATAGTTAGCCGCGAAGTAAGTAAGTTTGAGACTTGTGTGAAACTCATAAAAAATAATTTATAAATTTTAATGTGCATTTACACTCTTTTGAAATTACAATACCTATAATAAATTACAACGTCTTGAATTAAATATATAAATAACCGGAAAATAACTGTATCTTATCGTTCACAATGGCCGAGCTTCCTATTTTTGGGTGGTCGGCGCGTCGAGCGTTCATTTCACGCGTTTTAGTCGTCATTACCGTCTGCCTTCCATGATCACGGCGAACAAACATAATTACCTATTTAACTCCTGTTTTACGCGAAAATGGCAATGACGATTAATATTGTTAATTTTATTATTTCAATTCTATTTAAAAGTAATAAAATTAACCCGTAGTATAGGAGTTCAATAATGCACAAATGTTGCGACATTCACCAGTGGTGGACTAATAGTGGACATGGGGAGTAAAGGTGCTCGAGTGTTGTATTTTTTACTTCTCTCTGCAACTGATAAACTTCTCAGAAAAAAATGTCGAATAGCTTGTGCCCCAATAAAAGCTATTACTAAATTAAGTACGTACGTACGTTAATTATTGACGCTACCCAAAGCGAAAAAAGCGTCCAACTTTCGAAAACATGTCAGCTTTTTCAATTCTCTTAAAGTGCATGTATATTTCCAACTATTGTACAAACTTTGCCATTTGATTTATTTAAGTTAGGTATATATGGTGCCTAATTTTATGGGAAAGATAATTATAAGAGCATTTGATGGAGTTTGCGGCGAACACCAAACGCGTTGGTCACGTTTCTCGCCGCTGGAAAATCGGCGTATTCATGTCTTCATAGCTCATCAGCAAGCTCATTGTGGCGGAGATTACGAACGCTATTACATTTCATATTTCTCATTCAAATTAAGCCATTTATTTGATTTTGTAGCGGTAAAAAATGTTGCTATAATTTTATAAAAAAATTTTGGTTCGTCGGTTACGAGTGCAATTCGTTTGATAAGCACGAAAAGAGAGAAAGTATATTTATTGTAAGAAATCTATTTTTTAAGAACTTGCATGACTTGCTTAATTACCTTTTTTCTTCCCGTCACCTATGCTCCTTTGAAATCAATATTTTATGATACTACATACATACATATGGTCACGTCTATATCCCTTGTGGGGTATACAGAGCCAACAGGCTTGAAAAGACTGATAGGCCACGATCAGCTATTTGGTTAAATGATAGAATTGAGATTCAAATAGTGACAGGTTGCTAGCCCATCGCCTAAAAAAAATCTTATGATACTATTAATTTAGAATCTTAGAATTTTATGATACTTTTAGCTGATTTCCGCGGCTCCGCTCATGTGTCGGTCGCTTATCGCGTAACCTGAGGAAATTATAATTATCCAGACCTTTAACAGACTAATAGTTAATTTCATAGTATCCTATTCTTGTGCCAATTATCTATTAAACAATGGAGAAATTCTAGCTTTGTCTAAATTCACTTTAAAAGTTTTGAAATAGTGCTTGAAGTAAATTTTCAATTGACCATAATTTGTTATTCGCTTAACCGATTTTGATAAAACTCCTAATTACAACGTTTTCCACGTTGACAACGCTCCTAATTATTTGTAATCAATTCATCCGTTGAGTAGTTACTAAGTTATAAAGTACCTACCAGAGTCATAAAGACCACCAAAAATTCCAAAAAATGTTTTGTTATATCGGAGTTTTTTGAAAATATATATTTAATGTACAGACACTCTCTTTTTACTGTCTTATTATATTATTAATAAGTAGGCTTTTATCAATAACTACTGTACTTACTAAACTCTCAAATCACAATTAAAACATTTGATATCTGGTACTGTGACCGCAACGCATCCCTTCCAGGTGGAGAAAAATAATGGCAACAGGTGCAGGCGATAATTATACCGATGTCTTCATCGACGCGTGCGCAACTAATCGCCTTCACCCCTTCATTTACTGGTAATCTGTGGTAATCGCCAATCAACAATTTGAATTTCGAATGCCATTGACTATCGAAAGGTCTAACTATTACGCTCTCTATAAGGCAATCAAATCAACTTCCGTATTTTTTAACCACATTAATGGCCTACTATTATAGGATGGTGTTAAATTGGGTATTTAGCGCTGGTTTTTTGTTATGTTTTGATTTGGTTTTTATTTCTGCCTTTGACTAAGGTTTCTAAATTAAATCCTAATAAGAGATAACGTGGTTGCAAAATGTATTAAAGTAAAATGATAAGCAAATATTGACCAATACACTTTTCAACTAAATTATCATCAAGTATTAATAACATAGATTCCAACGCACGCGATGATGTTTACAAATTAATTTCGAGTTTGATCCCGTCCATTGTTATAGCTATTGTGCGTGATAGTTTAGCGCTTTCATCTCGGTATCCCCAGCATTTCCTGTAGTCTATTGTTATTGTCTATGCCGAGGCTACGATTGCGAGTTTATAGTTTGAAATTCTACACCGAGAGGACGCATTTCCGATCGCATTTACGTACAAACGATGGATTCGTCTTCTGTGTTTCGTAGAAAACTACGACACTTATGTTTGGGTAAGTTGCTTTTTAGTTGGCCATAATTCTTTGCTTTTTCTATGTTGCTAACGTGATAACTACCTAAGGCTAGTTTAAAAGGTTGTATGTTTACTCCTACGTGTAAAAACTTCTTTAGAGCGTGACTTATTCGAATTCCCGTTTCTTTGTCTCTTTACCTTACTTAACCTTCAATGCCTACAATCCTAACAAGGCAAAGTGAAAATACTGAAATAAAGCATACCTAAGTATTTTAACAATATTTTCGACTCTAAAACAATTACAATATTCCTCCAGAAGTTGAGTAGCTACAAAATAATAATAGAATACAAAATCACGTCTCTATTACTCGTAAGGCTTATAAATTTAAAGCGATTGTATTTTACCCCTGGTTATAAATAACGGACAAAGAGGGCGGTGTCTTGTAAGGAGCAGTTAAAAGGCGGAAGTCCATCTAGTGGGCTCCAAGTTGTGGTCTCCGGACGTTCGGACCACTGCCGGACGCGTTGGACCTACTTCCGGTCGGAACGGAGGGCTGATATTAGAGTGTGTTACCCTAAATGGAAGTATCTATTGCGTTAATTAGAAAGTTTTGATTTTTAAACGAGGCAGTATTTCTATATACTCATTTATTTATTTATGCCTACTGAAAAATACTATTAAGGATGCATATTTCATACGGTCGACTTCTTGTTTACGCAACTCAAATTGATCCTTAGATTAGACACATTCCTTTAAATTTATCAACTCCCCTTGCAATTTAAGAATATCCTTACTTTTCTTTTCTTATCCTTAGTATTCTTGTGGCGTTGACATGATCAAAAGAACGGGAGGAACTTTATGTAAATCCACCGCTGCAAATATCGGAAAAAGTTCTCTATTCCCGGATTTCGTCAAAAAGATAATATCATCGAGGTCTCTGGACATACTCTTTTCACTTTCTTTCCTCCGCATTGGCTTCTTTTCGCATTCGGTACTAGCTTATTGTGCCACGGAACTACGGAATAATACATATTTTTTTAAGGGAGTACCACTATATAACAAGCCGCCAAATGAGCTGAGGACATGTAGTAGCAAAAATACATATACAAAAAACTGATATAATAAAATAAGCTATACATCGCGATTAGGACTTAATTTATATTATTAGGACTTAATTTATATATTAATTATTTTTAGTTTTTTTTTTCATTTTGAATAAAAATTTTTTTTCTTATGAAAATAAAGTTGTTTAAACCTAAGACCTTGCGTAAAAATATGGCTAGGAACCTCGTCCAAAAAAATGTAACAGTTTAGCGAACGTCCTAGCATAACGAAAAATCATAATCATTTGCTGCCTCTGTTTCTGCTGCTTCCTACTAAATTTCTTCCCCTACAAAACCACAATCAGAAAGCATTACTTTCTTTATCTTCAGAGGTGGTACTGATTGAGCAGTGCGTGAAGTACAGGTGTTGGCGACCAGGCGAGACCGCAACCCTGCCCACCTGCCGCCGGAACTACGTGCCGATTCGCCTTGCGCACGCGCATCGCACCGCGCGAGCAATCACCCACAAATTGTTGCGAGGTCTCGTTGAAACCAATAGATACTGCCAGCTGCCAACTAGAAAGAAAATTAGTTTAGCGTAGCATTTGATAATTTGTCATTCGATATAGAATTTAACTATCAAATTAATATAATGTGAAACGGTAACACTACTTTTCTCTTCATGTTGCTTCAAAGCTCAGAATCCGCTTAATTATGCTGTGGTACAGTGAAATCGAGAATTAACCTACACACTATACTCGTATATCCCTATTCCTTCTATAGCCCTTATTGGGTAGATAGAGCTAATCAAATGAGTGTGTGGAAACTACAACTACTTATGTATCGTTGAGTTAGTTCCCATAAAACCAGTTTAGGACTTTTAAAGCGGCTTTCCAAGCTCTGTGTAATATGTCATGTATCCATAATCTAGAAGTTTACTATTTTACTTGGGCAAACTTTTATAACATACTAGGATGGTTCAGATGTTTATTGGTTACAGCGACAAACATCTTTTAAAATTTGACTTAAAATAAGCCAAGGTTTGATTTAGAACTTCGCGCATTCATTCACTGTCGACGGTTTATTGGTGCTTTTGAATTCTATTGAATCTATTTTTAACCAGAAAGAGTAGTGTTAAAGTCACGACTATATTCCGAAGTAACAACACCAAGTGCTCCAATTTATTTTTCTGTAAAAAAATTCAAATAATTTCAAAGAGTGTCACCAAAAGCGGCGTAGCGCACCAGGGTCGTGCGACCTAATGCCGTAACTCACCAATAGCTGGTAAAAACCCTCGTGACTGACTTGTAGCGTGGCAATGCGAGATCACGACTAGACAGGGCCAACAAACGCATTGTCGCAGATTCGATACCACTGGTGTAAATATCATTTAGGAAAATTATTTTGGGATTAGTCAGAAGCTATTTTATGTTACAAATCAATACTTTTTTCTGTTATTCCGCGAATGGAATCAATTTGAAATTCAGTCAGACAGTTCCATAGACATCTTCTAAGGAAGGGCTTTAAGTAACGGACAAGGAATATTTGGTCGAAGTTTTATACATTTGCTCTCTGTATATAGTTCGGTTTACGTGGGTTGGTACTAATGCTCCGGAAAGTACATATGTTTATTAATGTTTTTGATTTGGCTACGGAGATTCTTTTTGTATATGATAATATTTATTTAATGACAAATATTAAAAAACATATGTTTGATTAAAATCTAGAAGATTATATCTAGTTGGACAACCTAGCTTCGGGCGCTGCGGCGACCTCGGCGTATTAGGCGACGAGGCCACGCAGATTGTCACCTACAGCGCATGATTTGTCTTTCGTTCCACCGATCTCTCTGCAGTCGGCCATGGTCTGGAAGACTACTGTTACCACAGGACCGATTCCCACGGATCACTGCGCTGTTCAATGACTTCAGAAAACTTTGCGGTCAGCATTCGTTCCGTGATGACACAAAGGACTTAGCATTAGATAGGTATCCCACAAGTGATTCATGCGAATTGGTATGATAGGTGAAGCTAATCAGCCGTCGTCATTGATGTAGTCAACTGGCTTATTGCGTTTATGACCTGTGGGAGTAACACGTCAGGGTCTCATAGGTTATTAAATAAAATTTTCTCCATTTTTCAAAGGGTAGTTTGACAACATCACTCGTCGTAAACTTCTTGCTAAACAGTTTAATCTATTCGTGACTCCGGCGGCCATTTACAATATACAAAGGCGTGAAACGTAGCACCGCATCATATCATTTACGGAGATCAGGCGTTACGGTCACGTAAGTTTCACTCCCACGTCTTAATTGACCTATTTCGTGTGAAATGTAACGCGAGCAACAGAATACGCGCCGTCTGGGATACCATCTCCGCGGCGACGTGACGTGGCGTATCTAGTTCGTCCTCGCGCACATTATGTGACTTATTTGGTGGCAAGGAAGCTAGCTTCATACCTATGTCGTGGGTAAACGAATAAAGAGTCGTAACGATCTTGATGGAAAACGAATATATGTACTTATAATTTAGCACGTATTTTTTCTGTTCCTTTTTTCTTTGTAGTAACTTATTTTAATTTTTGTAATATAGTTTATACAATTAGATTTCTTTTGAATCACATTAAATGATTAATACCCAGAACCCATAATGCTTCCCTTTTATTATTCTTTTATCCAACTTTATGACTTTCGTTAAGTTGTACATAAGTTAAAGTTGAAAGTGCTACAAAAGCAAGGCTTAGGCATAGAATATTGAGTTAACACTTATGTTTCGAGTATCTCAGGGCTGACAATATCAGGCAGCCGCGGACACATTTTGTGGAGAAGTGTTTATTATCAGCATTTACACGACCGTGATGGCATCTCGTACATTTGTGGTCATGTGGGTTAACATTCCTCACGACGTCGCCTTAACGCAATCACCTCTCAATTTACCAAAAGGTGTTATAACTAAAACAACCCTGAATAACAAGAACTTCATCAATCTTTTAATTTGTTGCGTAGAGACATGGGTACACCAAATAATGATTTTCATATGTTTACTATGCTCAGAATTTTAGTAGTTACTTTAATATAATTCGTACGATATATATTTATAAACGAATATTTACACCTATCATAACTTCATAAATTCGATAATTTGGTGTATTCCAACAGAGTTTATATAAATATTATATATATAATAAAATTTTCAATTAAACATTTTATGTTTTTCACCCTCATTACAAATATAAAAAAAACGTATCTGTAACAGATTAGTAAAAGGGTGGGAAAGGGTTAAACTTTCCATCAAAATTTGAAAGCTCCGAAAGCGTAAAATACGGGCCACACAAGACAAACAATTGATAGGGTGTCGTTTTTGTACAAAGATTGCAGGCAAAGATAGCGCCTACGGGGTGGTCCGGCGCATGATACGGCACTTCACCTGGTGGACATCAGGGACCAGAGGTGCCATTGATTTACTAAATGAAGCATCTTAAAATAAAGTAAGAGTTTATTGAAAAAAAAAAAAACTGATCACCACTTAGACCCTTACAGATATGTATTCTTTTCAAAATATAATTCGACTAAATTTTACTGAAGTCAGTAACAAGTAAGTATCTCGTAAGCTCTCTCAAAAATTATTCGTAAATAAAAATACTAAAAATAAAAAAATATAAAGGAAAAAAAAGGTGTTTTTTTTCGTATGTTTTGCTCAATTTTAATAAAAGCCGATATAGATACCTAAATTTTTCACAGAATATTAAATGTACTTACGTTACCTTTCATAAAAAATAATAAAATAATAATAACTAAATAACATTTAAGGGAGGCTTCCTTACAAAAACGCAATTTTATTTTTATAGATAACAACAGTACGGAACCTTTTGTGCGGAGTTCGATTATCACTTGGCCGGTGTTAGTAAATCATTGACTAGAGCCTCAGCTTTGAAGAACTTTTTATGAGAGTTTATATATCAGTAAGTATATCTCTTGATAATTGAATCCAATTGTAAGGAAACATCCACTAGAACTAGAAAACATGTTGTAACTTACCTAAAAGCTAAAGGATTACAAAAGAATGGTGTTACGCAACAGCAAAATAAAAGGGAGAATAACGACGTACTAATCCGTCGGAATGACAGCTCCGGCCTGTCCCGTTGATTTATTGGGACGCAAACAGACGTGCGCGTGTCCCATCCCGCGGGACAGCCAGGTAGGAACGCAAAAAACGATGGGTGTTTGTTGACATCGCAGGTTCGTCATGCTCACAGATATCTCAACATAGATTTTATTCAGTTTTTAATTGAGTTTACATTGTTTTATCTTACTTTTTGCGTGTTTTACTTAAAATTGATTAGGTATGGCCAAAATGATTATTGAAAAATGGTATTAAAAAGACAAGAACGTTACCATACTCGTATACATTATTGTTATTGATTCAGCAGTTCCAGAGCATCTTGATCTCAGATTTATTCGTGATTATGCATTTACCAATAGTCGAATTTATCAAATACTATTGGAGAAATGAGACATAATAAAATATTAACGAACCGATAGCGCTTTGGTTTCGGTAGCACTCGTAATGTCCAAATCAAGGGTTGAATATTAGCATCTTTCTGCCAGAGGGCCGGAGTGCCAGCTCATGAAATATGTACCGGCCTTCGCGTTTCAGGCAAGGCTCTTGGGATTTTCTGAATGACACCCCTAATGTATGACTGTAAATAGCTATAGATGTAATTGTTCTTGTTTCCATTGAAATGTGAGTAGTGAAATTAGGGCGATTAGAATATGCCTTGTGAAAATATTTACATTAAAGTCATTTGATGCAATGTAATCGCTATTTGTAGCTAAGTACGTGTAATACCTATCTAATAATAAAGTAATCGGATAAAGTAATAAAAGTAAAAATCTGTTTAGAAGTATATTTTGGATTTATACACATCTCCTGCGTCGATAATAAAATTTAAAAATATGTTTTACGGGCCATGGTAGAAAAGGCGCAAGCCTATTTTAATAATTGTAATATTCTTTTTGGTAACTCATTTATGTAAATATAAAAAAATTTACAGTAAGGCCTTTAACAACCCATGTGTGTACTGTCGCTGCCGTCAATGTCCATTCCGAGCTTAAAGAAGCAAGTGAAAATATTTCAGACCCTCATCACGCGGACCGCGACGGAGGCCGGACGGGACGATAAGGAGCACTTTTTCATAATACTTTATTCAGGCCGGAGATTTGGCTCAGTGACAGACTAATCGGCCATGTCACTAGCGAGGTGCGCGATTAAGTATTAATGTTTAACCCTTTTGTATCCAGCGCCCGACAACTCGGTGTCAATCCCGAGCGAACTGTGAATGCTCTGAATGTTTAATGTCCATTAATTTGTTATTGCGCGAGCACGTCTTCTGCTGATCTACCAGAACAATTAGTCAGTTAGCTAACAGACGTTAAATGAGAAGATCACATGGCCGTCCATCATTTATTTGGCATGTGTACAGATTTATTGTTCTCTTAGTTGGACAGTTTTCGGAACCATAAACACAATACAACCTTCAACGACATTATAGTCGCTATCGTTATGTAATGTGCAAGAAGTATTGATTTATTTTTTATTGTAACCTAATTTACCCATTTGTAAAGTACTATCAATAGGCGGACTTAATGCTAATAGGATAAGTCTATAATTATAGCATTGTTTTTTAAACAATAAACCGTTTATCGTTATTGGAAGGGTTTGGAATAGCTTTCGTCTAAGTAAGTACTTACTTATGTAATTTAGTATTTACGAGAACTAAAAATCTTGATTAAAACTTTTTTAAGGGTGGTGTTCGCACCCCATTATCAAGTTGTGTGTGTCTCAACACCAACCAATCGATGAAAAGCATGTAAAGATTTTGTGTAAATTGATAGCGCCATAAAAATTTAATAGGTATGTAAGAATTAAAGTTACAATAATACAGCACGTCTACTAAAAAAAGTATTTTATGAATTGTGACTAGGTGAGCTATAGAAATATCGCGAATAATAATAATTGAAAAAACATTGTTTCCCAACAGAAAATCGCGTACATGTTTCGGTGTCCTTTAAACCTTTAAGTTTGTAACAAATCGCCGAGGGGCACTTGAGCGTGCAATGCTGAGTTTATCCTCAAAATTACAGCAGTTGGTGTCGTCTGTAATCCGGTAATATATTCATAACTAAAAGGCAACGAAGACCCAATCGCACCCCGAGGAGCCATCGCTGGACATCGGGTGACCGCCGCTTCCGCGGCCTCAAAATGATCATAACATTTTGTTCCTGATAATATTTTCTGAAGACAAACCATTTTTCACATAGACCCATCATTTCTTATTAAATAGTTAATACTTTCGAAAGGATAAGTATAGCCGATAGGTTACTTTTATTATCGCTATAAGTCTTAAGTACAAAATATTATTAAACTAAGTACAAAAAATATGTATTTAAAAAAAGAATAAAAATAAATACATTAAAAATTATGAGGCCAACATACCTAACTAGGTAGGTAGTACGACAAGTTTAAAAATATAACAGCCAATTTATCACGAAACTAAGCAGCTTGTCAGCTTTATTTATAAACCAAAAACATATAAAGATGTGCCGTGCCGTGAGGTTCCCGGCACCAATACAAAAAGAAAAGGACCACTCTATCTTTTTCCCATGGATGTCGTAAAAGGCGACTAAGGGATAGGCTTACAAACTTGGGATGCTTCTTATAAGGTAATGGGCTAGCAACCTGTCACTATTTGGATCTCAATTCTATCATTAAGCCAAGTATCTGAACGTGGCCGATCAGTCTTTTCAAGACTGTTGGCTCTGTCTACTCCACAAGGCATATAGACATGACCATATGTATGTATGTAACATCTAAAGATTAACCAACGATGAGTTAGTAGTAAAACATAAGCTAAACAAAAGCACAATGAGCAATTGAAACTAAAAAAAATATAAGGAATAGATTTTGTTGTTTGTAGTGCGGAAGACAGATGCGGGGCGCGCGGGGCGAGAGCGCCCATTGGCCGCGCCCACCCGCCGTGGGTGGGCCGAGGAAAATCCGCAGACAGTTTTCCTCCACAGTGTACGAGAATGGAAAAAGCTTTTAACATCTTTTAGCGCCAGTCTCCTGTCATTCGGCTGATTAAGCTCGGTATATTCGCGACGACGTCTCGTATGAGTTTATCAAAATTCACGCCTGTCAAGCAGACGATTGATCAGCTTGGTAGATAGGTAGGTACCTTGGGAATTATTGAACTCGCATTTGTAAGAAAATTTTAAGAAACACTCGTTGTTATTTATTTATTTATATGTACTAAATTATTTGGTTCTTATTAAGTATTTAATGGATTTTCAACATACAAAAATGTGATATATCCTAAAGCACCTAATACTCTTGAATGAATAGTTAACACTTGTACAGGGTAAAGGTAACATATTTTTGGTTAAAGTTGTACATTTTTGATACCTTAAAATAAATTTGTCACAAAGTGGGTGCAAGTGGGGGGAGTTGGTGTGGGCGGGGCGACCAGGCGGGGCGCAGGGTGCTGTGACCGAGGTGCTGCAGACTCGCCCACCGGAGCCCGGAGCCCGGCCCGCAGTCGCGACGCACACGCCGAGTTTGACGCGCGCACCGCCGCAACTGACAACAATCGTCGCGACACAAAACTTGTTGACTCACAAAATTATTATTACAGACATTCGGTCCGATAATAGCAATCACCTGTACCCGGAACATAAAGGTGCACGGCAATGACGTTCGCTAATTAAGGTAGCAGGCACCCAAATAATTACCGTGAAGGAAGCTCGAGCGCCCCTCAATAAGTGGCACCTGTCGGACACGCGTCGCATTAATTCGCACTCACGATAACTGCATTCGCAAAAAAAGCCGAAATAAAGTGGCCGGAATGCACCTGCGATCTGCCGTGTGAGGTGCCGTAGCTCACCCGACATGATCATGCTATTCAAGGGTAATAGCAGCAGGCTGGAGCATCTCATAGAGAAGATTCAGGCCAACAAGGAGAACCACGAAGTCACTACTGACGATATAAAAGGTGAGCCTAGTGAATAGGAACTTACTATAAATTACGACTGTTCCCAATAGGAACTCAGTTATCCTATGATGATTGAAGCCGTGAAGCTGATGAAGGAACTGATGGCAAAAAAATTTATTATAGCAAATGAGACTTGACTTAATATTGCATTTTAATATTGGATTTTTAAATAACATTTATCATGGTTGACGATGGCGAAAAATAAAATTTGTAAACTAAATCCAATATTCCCATAATAAAAAAAGTTTAAAATATGACGAAACATATGATATGTTTAAGTATCTGGTGACAAAGAATTTGTATATCTAAATTCCACAAAGCACTCGTAAATTAGCTAGAAGCTGAAGTATTGGAAACACCTAGTTTTATCTTACCACTAATGACAAGTAGGTACCTAAGTACGCGTTAGTGGTAAGTGGTGATTGTATCCCTTGAATGCAAATTTATAATATATTGTGGTACTTTGTAGTTATGGAATTGTAATATTCAAATAACTTAAAACCATCCAAGTGTAAATCGAACTCGCGCACGAAGGGTTCCATACTATCATCACATTCACATTTCTGCTCGTTTAGTAAAATCCACTAAAGAAAATCTAAAAAAATACGTAGGTATGTTGTACGGGAGCCCATCCTAAATATTTACTTTATTTCTTTTGAATTTCGAAATGAATCCGTTTATTGTACGAGAATGAGACCAATAATATTAAAAAAATATATATGTTGTTATAGCGGCAACGGAAATACATAATTTGTGAAAATTACAGCTTCTAATCCATCTCTGGTTGAAAGGCTGTATGTATCTCATAAAGCCATCAAGGTTTATGAGATACATACAGCCTGGTGGCAGACCGACGGACAGACAGATAGAGGCTTAGTAATGGGGTCCCGTTTTTTTCCTTTTAAGTAGGTACGAAACCCTAAAAATCACTCTAATTTGTAATTTGAACTAAATTCTGCAGATTTTACCATTACAGTTAAATATATGACTAGTTCTTCTTTTGCAATACATACTATGACATTTGTGCTTTATTAATTACTAAGGCAAGGCTTGTAGGTAATATTTGCCAAAATGCTGTTTCTAGTGAAACCCAACTATCAGCTGAAAATATTATGAATTTGAGGTTTGACTAATTATAACCTACTTTTTTATTTTGACTATCCTAGTTTAATGATCGAATGTTTAATTAAGCTAAGTTTAAAAAGGGTGAACTTATAACAGAACGTCACTGTATGGACTTGAATTCAGAAATATGCAAACACAAAAGTTACACCTCAGAAGTACTTTTTCAGCTGCCGGTAAAAATTTTTTTTACTGGCAGCTGAAAAAGTAAGTTTTTTTAGGATATTTGAGTGTATCAATAAAAATTGATATGCATAAAAAAAGAGTTATAAGATTACATATGTTTTAAATTAGTTACGGCTTTAGATAAAGACTAATCACGTGCAATTACCCCTCAATAACGTATCGAAGTATATAATTAAGATCTGTTGATCAATTTGTTACTTTTTCAGCGGCACGTTACGTTTAATCGACTTGAAAATTACAAGTTTATCTGATGAGTACAACCTTGGCTGGTACACATTAGAAGTAACAAGCTTTGAAATGCAATGCTAATTGATTATTTTAAAGAACTATTGTAAGTAATTGTTTTTGTAAAGACTTCGCTTTCACTCAATAAGATGTATAAAATGGTTGCGTTACACACAATTCCATAAAAAGATATTATTGTGTGAAAGGAAATTAAGACATGAAAAAAATTTTGAGGAATGAATGAACAGAATTTTTCGAAATTCTGATAGGAATGGAGGTATTTTCCATGTAAATATTTAGGATTTTGTAGCCAAATTACAAAAGCAATAGTTTCGTCATGTCCGTATGTCACAGCCACTTTAATCAGAAATTATGTGTGCTTAATAAAGTAACAATTTGCAGTATGATTTTGCATAAAAAGTACCTACTAAGGGTAACGTAGCGTACCTTCCTTGCTATTCAATAAAACGTACCCAAAGGGATGAAAATTGGTTTTCATCAAACAACATTTCATTTCGGAATATAAGATATGTTCATCATAAAATAGACGAGTAATAAAAATAATCTTCATTTAATTAGGTTTAAACAATTTATTCTCATAAAAAGATAACAATAAATCCATTTACATGAGAAAATAATTAATTAATTGCCAATTTTAACCTCATTTCCCTTTAGGAACTGAACGCGGAACTTAATTTACACCTCTCAAACAAAATACCGGTTTGGTGTTTATAATTATGGATATACCCATCTATACGTTCGTCATATGTGGTTCTCTATTTTAATTGATTTATATTAAAAGTATATTACGTAGTTAATGTCTACTAAAATAATCCGATTAATGCGGAAAACCCCGAAAAACCTGTGGAAAAAACATTATCATATACTCGTATAATGTGCTACTTTAATTGCTCGCTTCGGAAAATGAAAACAGTTAAGGGTCTGGGTTAGCATTTCATTTGTTTGTTTGTAGTATATCTTTATTGTACATACGAAAGAACACAAAAAAAACAGTAGATAAATTTATAAAACAAAAATACAAAGACGGACTTATCCCATTTAGGGATCACTTCCAGTCAAGAGTTACTTGAATAGGGCAGAAGTACGTACAAATCCTCTTTATCCTTTGAAGAAGAAGTTTAAAGAGGTCCCGTGTTGGAATCCCGGAAAGGGCATGATGAGAAAAGTTTTTCTGATTGGCCTAGATCTTGGATGTTTATCAATATAAGTATTTATTATAAAATATAGTATCGTTGAATTATTATCTCGTAACACAAGTCTCGAACTTTCTTCGAGGCTAACTCAATCTGTGTAATTTGTCCCGTAGATATTTATTTATTAAATATTTTTTATCCTTTTTTGTAATTCTTTAGTATCGTAAGCAAAACAGGGGATTTTTTCTTATCTCTCTCATACCATACTCTTTGTTTCTTTTTTTTTTGTTAAAGTTCAAATTTTTTTGTTTTAAATGTTACTTGATTATATTAATACCGTGGAAAGGGATATAAAATGATGTAAGTGGAATAGTTTTCAAATAAAATGCATGATGCATAATAATGCACAGGTTTAAATCCTAACGCAGCCATACCAGGGGCTCTTTTCTTTTTCTGAGTTTCACAAGTACCTTCAATCGTTTGATTTGGTGAGGGACAACCTTTATGAAGAGAATTATGAATGAAGATGAACCGAAAGAAGTATGCAGGGATTGTGGCAAGTGGAAAGCTGTTGTCTCAGCCTACCCTTATGGGAAAGAGGCCGTTGTACATAGGCGATGCCTTCGTTTTCTTGTCGCGATAGCGAAAGATAGCCAACAGATAGTGTTTCACCGCTATTAGATAATTTCCAATTTTAAGTGTGCTATTGGTGTTGATTGGCGAGGCGCCGGTCGAGGTGTCTCAGACGGCTCAATTAGGAAGTGAGCTTCCGCCGCCCACCGCCGCCGCCGCACGGCGCCACCGTCACCAACACCCGGGGAATTGCTGCAATCGGTGCTAATTACGGATAACCTTCCATTTACTACTGTCGGGCACACCTACACAAACAAAGAAATGACCTAGCGTTTAGTTATATATCTTACGTATCACTTAACCCTTAAGAAGAAAAATACAGAAAGCTCCTTTATGCCTTTCATGCCAGAGAAAGTCAATAGTGACACGATTTGGAGGGCTGCGTCTCCTGGATGCTTTATTGTTGATTATGAAATTGAGATCCAGTAATAGTGATAGGTATTATCCGAAGATGATGAAAACGGGAAATGCACAATTAGCTACAGGTTCAAACTGTACCTAGAAAAATCGCTAGGAAGATAATAAATATATTTTATTGTTCAAATTCACAAATTCCTAGTAATCATTGTTAAAACATCACTCTCAATCAGATCTTAATTAGATTCAGAGCAAGAATGTCAATATCTATTTTTTTTTTTCAAATGCTTCGCTATACTCAATTTTAAGTACAAGTAACAGCAAAGCAGAGTTAATATTGACTCCATTAAATACTCTTATACTGAGATGTAAGTAAGTACTTGGGTACGTCAGCATGCTACCACCATAAAACAACCACATTAGTTTGTTTTAGCTGATGACATATGTGTTATGTATACATGAAAGATATGTTTGAACTTTCAAATACCAAGAAAAGTGCTTTATTTTTTTAAATACTACCATTTAATTAAAAAAAAAAGCACTTTCTATTGGATTTTCCATAGGAACCTATAAAGAACACTTTTTCGCATAAAAAACGCAGAATTTATTTCATTCAAAATGAACTAGTCATAAGTAGGTATATTTATATCAAAAGGCTTTTTCTTTTTGATCTTGTCTGAGTGATCCCTATCAGAATAGCCCCTGCAATTCTTTATTTTTTTTTAAACTTTCATAGTGCTGTCTGCCAGCTGCTTCGTGTCCCGTGTAGATTGTATTGGTCAATTGAAGGAAAGGCAAATAAACATGGGTTTCTTCTTTTTAAGGATTTTAGCTAGCTGCCTGTCACTATTTGCATCTCAATTCCATTTAGTCTTTCTTTTTAGTCTTTTCAAGACTGTTAGCTCTGTCTACCCAGTGAGGGATGGAGACGTTATTGTTAGTATGTATGTAAACTTAAAATTTTGATTAACAACTTCACCAAGTTTAAAAAGAAATCCCGTGTTTGAAACAGCTACACTCAATAAGAAAAGTCAGATGGCTAATGAAGTCGACATTATTTTGACCATTAGCGCGGGTCGTTACGCGCATCCGGGGCGTGTGGAGCCCGGGGAAGGAGATTGATATAAATAGTTCTGTCTATTAAATGCGTTCGCGGGGACGCGAAATGCCCTGCAAGAAGAATGTTTATTGTGAAAAATTTTACACTGATAAATTATTATTACACCTGCACATTTTACTTGTCAAATTGAATAAATTTGTCATTACAATATTTAATTTAAAATGAGTTTGCTGTTTTGATTTGATCCAAAGTAGTGTTTTTTAATATAATCTTCTTTGGTACGTATCTTTTTGTTCTGATTCATTGAGATTAATTTCAAAAGTCGACACTATACTTCCGACTTCTTAATAAATTGCTACTAGTAGGCAACTAACGACAAAACGCTACTGAAACAGCTGGATTGTAATGGTTTACCAAATTCCATAATTTGCAATATTGCAATGCATTTTATAATCAGACAATCATCATATCGCAAAAGTAAAATATTTTAGATTCCCGAGAATGTAACGTCCTGGAGTGGCTTCGACCAGTCGTAGGCTCTCACCACCGTTCCGACATTAGTCATCATTTGTGCCGACGCTCGTCATCGCGGCCCATTCAATTTGTTTATATTTCACGCCACTCCGAGGTGCTCGGTGATGTACCGCCCTTAACGCGGAAATATGGGGCTTTGCTGCTATTTATGATACTCGTAGCTCTATCTCAGCCCCGAGCCGCCTCCGCCAGCCGTAATGTGCTTTAGTGTCTGAATGTTGCAATTCTCATATCTCATTATTATCTTACCGATGCCAATGCGTTTGTGTAAAATATTGAAGATACCTGTAACAATTTTTCAGATCACCGCGTTGAACATACATTTATAGGAACGTAGTGAACAGTCGCAAGGATTTTATGATGCTTAAATCTCTCCTATTTTTACATTTTAATCAAGCCTTTTGTCTTGATACATAGAACTAATCACCAATACTCCTCTGGTAGGCAATATATATAGGCATATTAAATATCACCTAACATTCTAGAATTAAACGACCTAATATATTCGGGTGAAATATTAACTTTCAAGTGAATAACTTTGCCTGGCAGAGGCGCTGGGCAGCGTGGGCAGTACGGCGGGCAGCTCGTGGCCGTCATCGACGCCGGAGCCGTCGCCGTCCCCCGCCTCTACGCCGACGTCGGCCGACGCCGCCGACCCCGACGCCGACCCGCCGTTCACACTTGGTGTCACAGAACATACGCCCTACCAGTGCCAGTTCTGCGATAAGGCGTTTCCGCGGTCATCATATTTGAAGAAACATGAACAGGTACGTTGAGCGGAATCAAAATTTGGAAAGGCTCAAGGTTCAATCAAATCTGTGAGTTTTTGCAGACCGAAAACACTTCCTCTAGGCGCATCTCGTTTGCAATACCAATAAACTTGTTGTAATTATAACAAAACATAGGAAATTGCCACTACAATGCTTGAATAGATCGCATCTCCTGTTTAAGCATCTTATGTTACCTTAGAGCTACACGGTGTGCCAAGGTAACATCTACAGTCATAAAGCAACTGCTTGCAACATGAACAGAACGACTATTGCGGCTGTCATATCTACGAATTCATAGTCTAGTTTCGCCATGCAGGTCTGCGCTTCATTAGCAAGTTGATATCCAAAACGGCCCATTTACAGAGCCCGAGTATAGATATGCATCGCACTCGCCGCGCCTTGCACTGAGTTCTGAGGGCTGTGACGTGCTGGCCATTACGCGGCCCGTACATCTTGGTCTCTTTGTGCAAAGCCGATCTCGCCGCGTTACGATTGCGACACACTGCAACGCGACAGATCTATTCGAGATAGGGTAAATAGAAACATCACTTTGCATAACACCGCCGTAACCTGCGACGCGTGGATACGCATCGGGCACGTACGCGTGTCGAGTGCCAGAAACGCCACCTGAACAATTAGGAAGGACGTTACGTGGTTACCAAGAAAACAAAGAACTGGTTTAAAATTAATTTGATTTATCATTGCAATTGCGACGATAGCCGCGTCTCCAGAGATAGCGATCAATGCATGCGCCGGCGCAGGCTGCTGCTGTGATGGTGTTCGCCGACAAATGTATCGGGCGATAATCGCGCACCGCTCACGCGACAGACTACTGACGGCCGGAAATAGGCTGAGATAACAACTCCCAGCTCTGGTTCGCACTCCTTTATCATCGCACCGCACTGGGAAAGGCGGTCATTATAAGAATAAATCAATTACACATACTCTAACATAGCCGCCATTCAACTCAGACTTGTGTCGGGGAAATAGTAAAACAGTTAAACGTAGAAAGCGAACTTGCTTGAATTGTTGATATAATGGGAGTGCGTCTAAGTTAATTAAGCCCTGTGATATGTATTGTAGTGGTTGGTGGATCGATCTGTGTTCGCCGTCAAGTCGCAATCGCGGTCGTAAAGCTGCTGCGCCATCACACCCACCGCCCGTCACCAGTTTCTGTTTTGTTTTATTTTCGATTTGATACTAAGGCGTTCTTTCTAATTAATGTTATCTATTAGTGAACTCATTCTAGAAGAACAACTAATGATTTATACCTTGACGAAAAAAAGGGCTGAATCTGGACAAAGGAAATTCACAGTCGCTGACAATCTGAACACCTTATGGGAAATAGGCATGATACGATACGATGCGAAATTAAAATAGTAGGCATTAATTAATCATTATGCAATCTTACAAGTTATGTCTCGTATAGTGACTCGTACCACTTAAGCCTGGCAATAAAAATATGTGTGTAGTCAACCGAATAAATGTAAGATAGAATCTTTATGGTTAATAGTGCTGTTTGTACGAGTATTAGAAGTGCACCAACGTAATAAAGAACGAAATACCATTTCAGAGAATTCGTCTACCATGGGAACAACTTACCTTTGATTAACTTACCCACCCAAATAACACTACCTTGTAGTTGGTATCAAGATGTTTTTATCTCATAGGTATGCTTGCTGGAGTTCGGCGAGGATAGCTTACGCTCTCCGGGGATTTAAAATGTCTGTACTTGTCGCTTCTTAATAATAACAATCTCCAAAAATTCCATATTCTTTATTTTGGTGGTCATCAGTATCTGCACATATAACAAAGGCATATATAGACAACAGAAACAAAAATAAATTAAATTAAATAGATTCTATATTACCCAGCACACACACAGCACATATGGAATTTGAAACATTTGACTTTATGAGCTATAAAAGACGAAGATACATATCTCACGTGCAATTTGCAAAAGCGGAGTACGGGCGCTGCACGGAGGGCCACTTGACCCCGGGCCGCGGCACCTGGCTGTGTGAACCGGCGACGTTATTGCAGGGAAAGCCGTGGTAGCCGCCGCTGCCCATTTCGGCGCTTTTATTGGCTATCACGTTCACCTCAAACTAGTTTAGAATGGGTTTTGGTGAGCTTTACGCGGAAAACATACCAACATGGGGTTCATTATAATATGACCGCTCTCACGGCATTCGTAGTAAGTAATAATAATATAAAAGATGATATTCGCGTGCGTTGTTACTATAAGTTGGTGCCGCGGCGTTACCTGCAGGGCGCACCCAAGCAGTGCCGTAAGACGCCGATATATTTTGTTGAGTCGAGTCTCCCGCAGCGGCTGTTCCATGCGATTATTGAATTCTCACACGAAGTGCACGATGATAAGTAGGCTAATAATAATTGACTTATTATCGCACTCATGGCTGAGAAAACTTTAATAAAATCTTTGACCGTCCAATAATGCAAATCAATTTTGATAAAGATGGGAGCAATATAATTATTTGTTTGTTTTATAAATGCGATTTCTTGAACTCGGTGTAGTTCCCGGCACCAATAGAAAAAAGAACAGGACCACTCCATCTCTTTTCTATGGATGTCGTGATGATGTCAAACTCAGTCTTATAAACTTGAGATTCTTCTTGTACTCGTAGGCGGTGGGTGGTGGTGGCGATAGCAACCTGTCACATTTGAATCTCAATTCTATCAAGCCTTACAGCTGAACGTGGCCTATTGGTCTTTTCGAGACTGTTGGCTGTCTACCCTGCAAGGGATATAGTCGTGATTATATTTATGTATGTAAGTAATATCTATATAATTTTACACGCCAACCTAGGAGTCGGATATGAATTTATGTTCAGTATTCATTGTATCTTGATTATCTAAATGGAGTAGCTTCATGTATGTATGATGTTCCAACACACAATCCGGTTATAGTGAGGAGACCAATTACTACTTATTGGTGTGTTTTGAACCCGGTATTTTAAAGATATTTACTACAATTTTACCTACAATGCAAGGCAAGGTATATTACGTAGGTATAATATTATATTTAGGACAAGGAAGAAAAATATATTTATAAAAATATTGTGCGTGAGAAGTTTCTTTTCAGGAGTTTATTTAACAAATAAAATACCTTCACATCTACATTTTAATTTTTTAACACTCTGATCAAGTTTTAACTATATCTTATCGTATCAACTCCATATTTCATTACTAGTAAGAATGTCAAAAAGCAATAGGTGTTATTTTTATAAGTGATATTTACATGCAATGAAAATATTTTGTTTTATGACCAGCTTGCAATGATTCATGAAATTTGATCATAAAACAAAATATTTTCATTGCATGTAAATATCAGCATTTTATCTTCCATAGAAGATAATTCTATTCTACCGAAAATTAAACTGAGTCTGAACAAGTTTAATTAGAAATGATTTGTCACAATCAAAATTATAAAATATGCATTTTGGCTGAAAGTCATGGTAATAAGAATGCGTGGGCCCAGCGCTGGACAAGATTTATCTCCGGCTGACGATCGGATTTATTAATTCTGTCGGGGGCCGATTGCTCCAATTAAGCGAGCGGAGTAAACATGCCGTGGTAAGTTTATGCGTTCTGCCGGCGAGTGGTCGCTTCGCGGTAACACTCGTGCGTCACTCAGCGCTAATCACAACAGCTGATAGATATCGCTGATCGCAATCTTATTGCCACAATAGATGTATCGCGGATGTTAATGCCGAGAGAACATGTGAATAGGCTGGGTTTACGTATCTAGTGTTTTGTGTGAAAGAGGAGAAAAGCAAATGGGTCTCTTATCAATTTTTATGAAGAATAATTTGTATATCAATCATTACTATTTCATTAATGACGTCTGTTACGTGGCATGAAAGTTCATAGCAACTTGAAACCACCTTAATTTATTTTTAAAGCATTTGCATGGCATACATGGGTACTTTAAAATATGTTTGTGAATAATGTACTTAGTTCATCAACGGCGAAAATGTCCGATTGAAGGAGGATATAGTAAAATAGTCAATTACCTAGATTTATAGCTGAATATCCTTCGAAAGTTAATAGAGTTATTTATGCAAATATTTAATTAAGAAAATTAAGTTGGTACCAGTCTTCTAGATAACAAGCTATCTGGAAGGGAAGGGGCGATTTGTACACAGAAAGTGACGGCGGAAGGGCTATCACTTAGCACAATTAGAGCCGACTGATGGTCGCGTGGATTGCGTTATAATTGGCTGTTGACCACAGATACGTCTGGCTTCAATCTAGACGGCATCCCGGTATTTGATGGCACTGTGGGACGCTTAGGAACTTAAGTTGGCCCGAGGAGGAACCCATTGTCTATACAATGAATTGAATATGGAAGAAAAAATGACGCGTCTCTATAGACATGTATTTTTTCTTCCATATTCAATTCCTGCCTTAAATTAAAGAAATGTTTGGAATGATATGATTGATAAAGAAATTAAAAATAGTTAAGTTGCACTTTGATTTTCTAAAAATAAGCGATTAAAAACATAAGAAGATATTAAGTATATATTAGGATTATATTTCATCTTGACCTGATCATGTATTCAAACCGGAGTTTATCGTTTAGAGGCTATAAGCAAAGCTACATTTTATCCAACCAAGATATCAGAAAGGTTAGGTCAAGAGTAACCGAAATGACGAGCTTGCATGAAGAAAATTATGAATTTGTACTCGGAGATTAGGCGGAATTTAAAGTTATATATAGACAGAGGAATAAGAAGTATTCAGATTAAAGAAATTATTTTCTATAAAAAAAGATAACTAGATAATGATGTTTGTTTCTCGAGTGGGCTGCGAGGGGCGGCCTCGAAGTAGCATGGTGGCGCTAACAGATGGAGCCATGCCGCTAATGGTTGAGCTCTAGGCCGTGGTAATTGGGGGCGCACGGAATCGCAAACCCTCTAAACTAACACGTAACGTCTACATTCGTTTTCTATGTATCATGTACATATCGACGCTTTCGTTCTGCAACCTGAATTCTAGTTCACAGCCTTTAGTTTTTTACGTGCACAACTAGGTAAAAATATTGCTAGGCTTACGATTGCATGAAGCTCGATCTTATCACTTCTGAAGATTTATTTCATCTTTGTTATTCTCTCTATATCTTAACAGTGTTCCCTTTTTTTATATTAGTATATTTAAGATGGACTTTATTTTTTAGTGTTTCTTCATACAAAATAGGAATAATGTTAGATAATGTTTGTACTCAATAACAGAACAAAAATGACATGTAAACTAGACTATGTATGCTCTAAATTTGAAATTAGAATTTGTTTGTTTTGTAAAAGAAAAAAAATGCTTTGCATATTATTTTAACAACCGAGAGACGACAAGTCAATCATTTGTTGCGTGTTTAGCATTATGTATACTAAATGTATACCGCGTCGAGGTGGTCAATTAGTAAAAGCGTGAACTGGTTGTCATTTTGGGCGTCTTTTATATTGTTATTCAGTATAAAATAAAGTATGAATGAAATGAGTATCGAGCTTGTAAACGTTTTTTATTAAATTCAATTTCCTCCGTGGTATCCGTTAGCTGCCGCATAGCCTCAGAAGTTTACTCGGAGTCGTCGTCTTGTGCCAGTTCGTCTAAAGAATAGTGTATCTCCATCCAGCACGTAGATGCGAGATGTTTTTTACTTGATTTTAGCCAAAGAACATAAGTGCCTGTTATACTTCCTCATAGATTCGTAATTTTTACAATTTGTTATGCAAAGTCCAGCGAATTCCAACATCATACTTGTACTGTAAAAACATAAATGCCCATCACAAAGACTGCACGTCTACCTGTTCAGAAAACCTGTACCTTTCTGTTACCGTTCAGAAAAAGGAATGGTATATTCAGGATTTAAAGATTCCAGATAATGTTTAAATGAGTATTTTTTATTTACAGAGATTTATAGACATACATACCGTTAACCCTAGTGTTGCCCAAATGCAAGAACAAGACGAGACTTAGCCAGTCTTGGTCTTGGTCTTGCGCCAATACACCTGGTCTTGGTCTTGGTCTTGGTCTTGCGCTCCCAGTCTTGGTCTTGGTCTTGGTCTTGCAGCAAGAGTCTTGCAAGTCTTGCAATTACCTATTAGTCTATTACTATTTATTAAAGTTTACTTTAAATCTTATAAAAACGTATTAGAATTGGAACATTGTGAGCTTGAATTAACATAGCCATAGTAAAGATCAAGCAGATTAATAAATAACTGAAGATTTGATAAGAAATTCGAAGAATCAACTGACCTACGATATATGTCGTTTTCCATGGAAGTAACTGTTTCTTAATAAACATTTATGATTATAAATCATAAATGTTAGCTTACATTTGCTAAAACATGTAAAAAAACAAATTAATTACAATAACTTGACTGTATTTTAAAGAACAATACTTATCTGTCTAGGAAGAGATTGAACCCTCAACTTATAAGAAATTTAATATTAATAAAAGAGTTTTACGATTTATCATTTATTTGAATAAAAAATAAAATACAACACAAATCAACAGCTTTATCATTAGGTTATGATATTTTATATCAATTTTTTTGACCAAGAATTAATACAAAGTAACCATCTGGCTGACTCATCACTTAACCTATTTCTATGTTTTCTAATTACTAATGATGCTTTAGAAAATAACCTCTCAGCAGCATGCAGCAATGTTTAAACATTTTGTCTTGAGCTGCTTGGAAAGCTAGAATGAGCCTTTCATCCACTTCAGATCGATTAGGTTTCTCATCTAACTGTTTTACCATGGATTCAATTTTATCTAGCAAGAGATTGAATGATACAATGACTAGCGGTAATGTAACATATTTGTCTCCACCAAGTTTTGTACTTAAAAGTTTAAAGTTTATTAGTATACCCTCCCTATGGCGGCAATCAAATAGTGTCAAATGTTATGATTTCGGCGTGGCGGCAACGATTGTTTTAGATTTTAAAAGAAGCCGCCGGCGCGTGTATCATAACCATGTACTTCCGAAAAGCGGCAAATTTCTTTGAGAAGTAAGTACAAAACCTTTGATGCCGCATTATCAAAGTGCCGATGGTTAAAACATAACTATGCATGCACTCAGTTTGATTTTAATAGATATTTTTTTATTCGCTATGTTTATGGTATTAGTCGTAATGCGCATAGGTCCAGTTTTTCATATTCTTTGATACAGTTTTTTGCGTCTCATAGAATTCCTAAGCGTACCTACCTATACACAGAACTGTTACACCTAACAACTCAGTGAAATAGCGCTAAGTCCTAGCTGCAAGACGCAAGAGTCTTGCAGGCTATGTCTTGTTCTTGCTCAAGTCTTGCACGGTCAGTCTTGGTCTTGGTCTTGCACCAATACACCTGGTCTTGTTCTTGGTCTTGGTCTTGCAAAAACGCAAGAACAAGACCAAGACTGCAAGACCAAGACTGAATTTGGGCAACACTAGTTAACCCTAATAATTCAAAGCACAAATACATAAAATGTTCGCTTAAGTATCTAACAAGTTGGAAAAACCTTTATTTAAATCAAAAAGTATAATCTATCACACGATAAGCTAAAATCTACCAATACTTACTTAAATCTTAAAAAAATATAATCTTCCGTGTCCAAGTTTGACCTGTCGAGTCTCTATCTACCCCATATGGGATAAGCACGTGATGTACGTAGGAACAGAGTAGTTCTGGAATATCACTATTTTGTGCGTTCAGTTCAGCTAGGTTAGGCTCGTCTTCAGTGCGAGGTGGTGCGAAGGCCGACGGCTCCCATTATCTGCCAGCTAAGATTCATTTACATACGCATTATGTACAAACAAACTTATGAATGCTTTCGGTAAAATTAGATTTTTTATAACTAGGGTGACTAAGTATTTTACGCCAGAATCATTCAAATTGGTGAGTTAATTACTTACTGCAGCTTATTTTCATTTATCAACGGTATAAAGTTAATTGAAAAATATTTAGAAAATATTAATATATCATTTTTAATGGCACCATTTAGGTATTAAATTAAACTTAACTTCATACACGCTGAACCGACATTAAATCGGACATGAGTCAGAAAATATTATAAATAGCCAGCAATTTTTTAAGACCAAGCTGCTCACACAAATGACACTGTTTTGTTAAACTAAAAGAGATTAGTGAAGTCGAACGTACTTCTCATGTAATGACGCATTATTGTGTGGGATACGCGTAGGAACGATTAGCGTGAATTAAAATGTCGTTATGATTCTCTCTATCTATGCGGTGATAACTTGGCGCCTATTTTTATAAATTACTAATATAAACGTGCGAATGTTTAATTACCTTATAACTCCGACGTAGGTGAGTTTTTAAGTACCTTTACAGCAAGATTTTGATGTCTTGTTCTAAGAATAGAAGGACATTAGAGTTTGCGCTTGATGGGACGTGAGATGAGCCTTTTAACTAGGAAAGAACCGAGTTGATAAGCCCATAGACACACCGCAGGAATGTTATCGTCAAGAATCATTTTATTCCCCTCAAGTATGTGGACGATAAATCTATTAATCAATTACAAATGTATTGGTCAATGGCAATATTCTATAAAGATATAATAATTTTTTACTTACTCCTAAATCTCGACTTCAACACATTTTACATTTTAAAATTATTGAAAAACTGCTACATAACCATTCCAAAAATGTTTCAATTCACTCAAATTGACTATATCTAGCGTTCAAGAATTTTATCCCAATCACTAATTTTTCGAGTTCATCATAAATAACAGAAGAATAAGATTTATACCTATTTAAACGAACTTAATATCCAACAAGAAGTCGAACAGTGAACGAACAATTAACTTATCGACTCTAATCGTTCCATCGACAAGTACGGCGATGCCTAATAGTATTGATATCTTATTCGAATGCCACGACTGCCTACCATCGTTCCCACTTTTTGCCCACTATTGACACAATGCCGGCGACCACTGGGGACCGAGAGGCCGCAATATATTGAAAGCGCAGATGTGAAGCGTCTTCCAAAACATTATTCAAAAAGAATAATTCTTCAAAGTATTAACATAATAACATTGATATTATGTTAATACTAACATAATAACATTGATATTAAGTTAATATAAGAGATGATTCTCATTAGCCAGTTGTCGTTATTGCTGCTCGATAACTTATACAGAGTGTTATGAAAAGTGCAACAACCATGGTAACTAGAGTCGCGCAAACATAAACAGGACACTGATCACCAAAATTAAAATTTAATAAAAGTGACCCGGTTTTAGCATTTATTAATACTGGTAAAAAATTAATAAAATATACGACATTTTAACCATTGCAATAAACTGTTCTATTTTCGTAGGTTTAACTGAAGAATTCTACCGAACTGAATTCAAAGAAGCTTCTTTGAAGAAAATGTCGTATATTTTATTAATTTTTTACCAGTATTAATAAATGCTAAAAATTTGAAGTGCCCGCAACGTGCTATGTCAAACTTAATTTAATATATTATCGCCATATGTTCAATTTGCATCTTACTCAAAATTACCCATTATGCCAGAGCATTTCCGCGTTGGCTCTAATTTTGAAAGACGTTCCTTCCTTACTCTCATTAATTTGTTATGGTACTACTAGTGCTCATTGTACGATGATAGTTCTCACGATAGTTTTTTCGATCAAAGCACCCGGAGTTATTTCGTTTCAATCACTGTATGACTTACACATTTTAATCGTTACTCATACCTCAGGCTGTAGATTAAATACCTCGATTGAATACCAGACCTACAATTTAATAACGGTAGTGGGACATTTATCACTCTCACATCTCCATTCCTGTTGTTATCAATTTAGTTAGAGCTAATCTTTGACTTACTCAATCTGTGTAATTTACCCCGTATTTATTTATATAAGTTTTTATAGACCTTTGTATTTGTTTATAGATATTTATATGTTGGATTTTATAGTTTCTATAAAAACATACGAGTATATTCAAATAATTGCATATATTTTACAGCCATGTGTTTTCCTTTATTCTCAAAATTGTCAGGTAGCCGAACGTCACAAAATATATCAATAAATTATTCTCATTTCTAGACCCACTCGGATCAAATGCCTTTCCGCTGCGAGTTCTGCGCGCGTCTGTTCAAGCACAAGCGTTCGCGAGACCGCCACGTGAAGCTACACACTGGGGACCGCAAGTACCGATGTGCGCACTGTCCAGCGGCCTTCTCTAGAAGGTAACGTTCATTAAGTACTAACATCCCCCTTTATCTGCGTCTGTTCAAGCACAAGCATAATGTGAAGATGTGTGAATAGTATTTAAGTAAGGGTCTCTGGTTCTTGCTTATTACTTAATAATAGACCACCAAAAATGGGCTGATATTCTTAGTACTTATTCCATTGAAACGAAATCAAACTGTGTAGGTAAATACTAAACCGAACATTATAGACTACCAAATTGAGAATTGTATATACTCCATATGAGCTGCACCGTTTGTGTAAAGAGAATACATATTAATACTAATCCGAAGCCATTGAAGGCTAAGTGAGCGAGCGGCTAGCCGAATGTCGGAGAGGTGCGAGGCGAGTACCACAAAAGCCTGTGAAGATTGATCACCGTAAGTCATAGCACAAAGCTCGTTCCTCCGCGACGAGGCGACGCGTCACCTTTTTCGTCACCTCGTCGCGGTCACGAGACTAATTCCACGCAATTTGTCGACCCAACGAACCTCTGCGTGAAAGGAGATGATGCACTGACAAATGACGTCGAGGGTCTCACAAAAATGAAATAATGGCCCGTACCTAAACCGGCACGGCGAGCGTGGCCATTAGTGGAGGTGTTTGGGCGAACACCTCTATTCTGTAGTTCGTTTGAAAAGCCTCTTTGTTAGTTCTGTTTGGTCCGTGCTTTATGCGGGTACTTATGTCTCATATGACAAATTGTCGTCTCGTCACATAAAGGTGATTTAACTCATTTCATTTTGAATAGTTTAGCCGTATTCTCATGGGCTTAAGCGTTTACATTTTGGATTAAAATGTCAAGTTGGAATGACTCATGTTTTGATTATTTTGTTTTAGCGATCACTTGAAGATTCACATGAAGACACATGATAACCAGAAGCCGTTTCAATGCACGGTCTGTAACCGCGGCTACAACACTGCCGCGGCCCTCACATCTCACATGCAGGGTCACAAACGCGACCGGGAAGGCCGTGAACCTGATCGTCGGAGGGCGCTGAGGTGCTTGCGATGTGGAGAGGCCTTCCGTAGACCCGACCTTTTACAGGTATGTTACTTTTGCTAACTATATTGGTACTATTATGTTATTTTTACTTAATAAGACTCCATTTCACGATAACTATATTTACTTGATATTGCGGATATCAGTTAATCAGATTTGAAGGTAGTGAAGATGTAATATTAATAATGTCTATATATATCTCTATTGTAGGCTCACATGGCTAGTGCTCATGGTGTGGAAACAGCAGCAATGACTCCACCTCGACGTGTAGCTTCTCAACCGCCGCCAACTCTTCTAGCATGCATATACTGCACACGCGATACATTCACCACCATGGAGCAATTACAGTTACACGTTAGAGCTGCTCATTCTGCGTTACTGAATGGTGAAACACCACAAACTGTAGATCAACCAGCGCCTACAGATCTCAGCAGGCGAGCTACAGAAGATATGCCAGTGGTAAAGAGGCCTCGTTCTGGATCGGGAACACCGCAGACTGCATTATCGCCAAGTACTTTATTATGTAACCAATGCGGTGCGGCATTACCTGATTTCGAAGCGTTCCGAGCCCATTTGAAAGGCCATTTGGAAGAAGGAGGAGAACTTAATCGCTCAAGTCCAACTCCGTGTGTTCATTGTGGTGCAACCTTCGCCGACGCTGCAGCATCTGAGCGTCATCTTGCGTCATACTACTTGGCCGTTTCTTGTGAATACACATGCCATAGCTGCAGTAGAAGCTTTTCCTCGCCAGATGAATTGCAAAAACATCTTCTCGATATGCACTCTCAACATTTATACCGCTGTTCTCTTTGCAAGGAAATATTCGACTCAAAGGCGGCAATACAGGTAATTAAAATACTTAGTTGGTTCAGTGAAATAACACCCATACACAAATGACGTCTTTTTCTCTTACGAAAAAGACAGAGTCAAGACACAATACTTAAAGGTCAAGCCATAGTGTCAGGTTGCTAACTACGCGGAGAGAAAGAGTATTTTCTGAAAAGATGGCATTTCATTAAGATAATAGTTAATTTGTTACGATATGAAACGTGTATGACAAGAAATGAAGTTACCCCATTTTTCAGGTCCATTTCGCAGTAGCCCACAGTGGTGAGAATAAAGTGTGGATGTGTCGGTCTTGCGGTGCGGGCGGCGGCGCGCTTCGCAGCGAGGCGGCCGCCGCGGCGCACGTGCGGACACGGCACGCCCCGCCGCGCTGCGCGTGCGGCGCCGTGTTGGCCGGCAACGTCAGGCCGCCACGGGCCTTCCGCTGCCCGGTGCCCGCTTGCACAGACACTTTTGCGGTTCAGTACCTTCTGGAGAGACATATGCAGGCCCATCACGCTATACCTCAGGTAACATTTGCACTTATACAACAATTTGTGTACAAATTTAATGAAAATTCTGTAGTGCAATTTCAAGGTGCAAATCTAATTCTGTTCACGTTGCGTCAAGCTAGAGGTATTTTTCTTCAATACTTTATTTAATAAAGCCTTAGCAAATTCATCATTTTAAAATTTAAATACGTAATCTCAGGCGCTCAACGGCGACATGAGCAGAGTGAAACGCGTAGAAAACAACAATACTGCCGAAGGGGCAGACGGAGCTTGTTCTCCTTGCACCACTGGAGAGAATGCTGGAGCAAACGCCGGTGATGAGCGAAGAAGAAAAAATGGAGTGGTCGCGTTACAATGCGCCTATTGTGGGGAACGTACAAGGAGTCGCGCGGAGCTTGAAGCGCATACTAGAGCGCACTCCGGCGCCGCGGCCGCTAGGCATAAGTGTCTCATTTGCGATGAGGTCCTCCCATCTGCTGCTGTATTAGCGGAGCATAAGCTCACGCACTGCAAGGTATAATTTTTTTTCCAATTTCCTGCTAAGATGTATATTAATCCCTATTAAAAAAAGAAGAGTGTTAGAAGTATGATGAAAAGGCTGAGTAGAATATGAAATGAAAGGATTTAATTTGTAGTTTAAGGCCTTGAGAAAGTCGTACAATAGGAACTACCAATAATTTTGTGACAATAAGTGTTACGCATTAACACAATTCATGCAACATAGCTTATTTAAAAGTATCGTTTGTGTTCTAGGTGGTTGCAGGGGATATATGTGCTAGATGTCGCGCGCGTCTTCCGTCTGAAGAGTCGTTCTTAACCCACATGGCACGACACCACCCTGCTCTGCCCGCTCCCTGTGTCATCTGCCGGCAAACCCTCGCATCGGAGGCCGAAGCACGTCTGCATGCACGATTCCACCTCCGCCCTTCTGAAGACGAGCAGAGATGCGCCATATGCCTTCGAGCTCTACCCGATACAGAAGCCGGTGATGGGGCCCGCGCTTGCGCCGACTGCTATGCTCGCCATGCTGGCCCTAGACCTCCTCCTCCAGCTGACAATGACTGCCGACTCTGTCGTCGGGCACTCGGCTCTCCTACTAGACTACAAGCACATTTGATCGAGCACACCTTCGCTGGAATTGATACTTTTACTTGCTACTTATGCCGAGCTGTATTCACCAGTGCTGCAGGATTGCAGCGTCATCTGCCAGAACACGCTGACGTGCCGAGGCCGTTTGACTGCGGCCGTTGCGGAATGAAGTTTTTCTTCCGCGCGGAAAGGGATAATCATGCCTTTGTACACCTTGAGGAGGCCGAGTTTGCACAAAGGGCATTTTACGAAGCGTACGCTAGGGGAGCTGTATCCGCGTGGGCTGCGCTTGCGCCGCCAGATGCTCAACAAGTCGTCACGCCGCCAACAACGGTGGACGTCAAACAGGAACCAGAGGTGAAGGAAGAACGGAACACAGACGAGTATATTGAAGTATCTTCCCCTCCTCCTCCGCCACCGGCCCCAGCCGCCCCGTCGCCTTCTCCCGTAGTAAAACAGGAGAAGCCCGACGAAGACTGAAGGGGCTGTCCACGCAACTTTGTCGTCCTACGCGGTCTTCCGCTGCAATACTAGATTACGTCCCAGCTTATAGTTATGTTAATGTACCTATATCGTTAATGTTTGCGTTTAGAACGCCGCATCTTAGGTATTTTGAACCTTTAATTTATGTTGATTAGGAATTGTATGTTTTATAATGTTTACAATGGCTATTTGTATAAACTGTTAACTTAATAAATTATTATGTTAAGCTTCTTGGTAGTACGTTTTCTTGATTTACTTTCGCCAATATTGTCACTAATTCGGTTGACGTCGTGTGTAAATTTTTTGAAAGAAACACTGCTACGATGTTACGACTGCTTAGATGCTACAAACTGCTACAGTGCTACGACCGCTACGAAGCTACAGTACTACGACAGCTACGATGCTACTGTGCTATGACTGCTACGACGTTACAATGCTACGCCTGGTACGTAGCTAAAACTTCTACATTGCTACAACTTCTACAGTACTAAGACTAAATCTAAAACAAATGCTACGGTCCCACAGATAGAATTATCGGAATATTCAAACACTTATTATACAAATAAATACAATATATAATACAAATAATTATTCCTATTTCTGTGGTGCTCCATGATAAATTATATAAATAATTAGAGTAAGTCAACGGGAAAAAAAATCTTTTAAATTTAGTATTACGTGTTAATAAATGAGTTAAATAATGTGCAAGTACGCAATAATTAGCCTTTCGTTGCTCATAAAATTAAATAGGTATTAGGCGTATTTTTAAAGTAATTAGTAAATGAGAGTTTACGTTGTATAGTTTATTTTTATACATATGTTTGCTTCCGTATTCAATCTTATTTTTCAACATCAGCATATTTATATAGCCTTTCGCGTTCAATTAAATTGATGACAATAATGCTACAATGCAATTATAGCTGTACAATTACTGCTTTCTATGTATAAGAAATACTAAGTCAAAATAGTATGATTTAGATAAACATGCAGTGATGTATGTGCGGAATTTCGCGAAAAGGATGCGTTAAGAACTCCTGTATAACTCATATTCGTGACAAAACAGACGAATGCAGGGGTACCGCCTAAGACTCCTACGCCAGAACGGCGGTCTTGCAAAAACTTGGAAACTATACACAATAAATAACTAGCATTAAATCTCTGCTGGGCTTAGAAAGGTGGGGTAAGCTGAAGAAAACCTGTCTCGATGTCGCTAAAGCCAACGGTATTAAAATAATGGTCTAAATTAATAAGAAAATATTATGCTTTATTTCGCTTTTTAAATTCAATATCTAAGATATTTTAAGTTTGTATCAAAAGTTCAGTACATAGGTATAGGTATATTAAGGTGTAGCAACTTGTTGCTGAATCCAGGGCAGCAGCGCCGCGATGTTGACGTAAGCAGCGGGCACGTTGGCCGCGGCGCACCCCAGGCCCCACGATACGAGGCCCACTACAGTCCATTGGCCATTCACATTACACACCAGTCCGGATCCACCATCACCCTATAAATTTACAATAAAATAAAACCCTATAAAACCTTAATTAACTTTAAAAACAGAGGAGGGTGCAAAGATGAGAGACCCCTGTCTCTAACAAAGAAAGGTCCACTAGGTATATTGGCGTCGTACGTACGTAGATAAGAAAGCTTTAATGTGGCCTATATATTACTGATTTCGTAATCCTTGCAATATGGTCGCCATGTCAGCTTTACCAGACAGTTACCTAATGCTTTTTAAAATTATTAAACTCTATTTTCCACTTTATTTGCATATGTTGAATTTGTTTTTTTTAATATATTTTTTAACTATTTATCTCTTTTATACGTTTATAATATTTAACAATTACAAGCTACTCGTATTTAATTTGAAGTATCTTACAGTACAAGCATCTTTGTTAGCCACGCCACCAGCACAAATGAAGGACGTGGTATCCAAGACATAGCTAGGTCCAAGGCGAGCTGCCTGCAGTTGCGACTGGCAAGTGGCAGGCGCCACTATAGGTACGTCTACCTTCTTCAGAATCTGTTGGAATTGGCCTTGGACGCCAAACATGTCTTTGCCCCATCCAGCCACAAGGCATCTGGAAAATATCGGCATGATTTTATAAGAGATTCAAGATAAATTGATTTGCATAAATTAGCGAAAACATACTCGTGTCAGAGAAGAATGTAATTTTTTCATGTTATACTCCAGCTATTCTAGAGGTTGTATTAGTTATAATTAGATTTAAGTTATGTGACGTCAATAAGTGATACCTTGTATCCAATTTTGAAAATAAATCTATTCTATTCTATTCTGTTGCGTAACGGACGTTAGGTTGTATTGTTGTTGGTCAGTTAACAGACCTGGGTTATTATAGGATCCACTTGTTAACTTTTAAATAATTACTGTTCAAAGTATTGCGAAGCTTATTAAAAAGTATCATTTAAGATACCTACTGAAACTTACGTTTGTCCATTAAAGGTGGCTGTATTAGATGCAGGCAGACACGCTCTGTTTATAGTCGTAGCTGCTCCCGTCGCCGGAGTGAAAGGGACAGCTGATGACAGTCGCAAAATAGTGATGTCATACTGCAGGGTATTAGGATTGTAGGATGGGTGACTGAAAACTTTCTGGACTGCGTACTCCTGGTATGGAACCGGCTCATAGGTACCAGCGGCGTCCCACTCGCCAAGCCTTACTTTCACGTTAGGCGCTGTTCCTGATACTCTTAAAAGTAAAATGTCCTCACTTAGTTTTGTGTAAATCTAAATATTAGATTAAGAGAGATATTTGTTTCCAGAGCGTAATAGGAAAATTATTTTATTGGTATTTATTCTGTATGTTTGTTTGTACACGCTCATCTCCGGAAATACTGAATGGATTTCAATGAAACTTTTTTGTTGTGTAGCTCTTATGCCTGACCAACATAAAGGGTATAATTGATTTTGGAATCTTGAATAGCTGAAGTCAAACCAGCTCAGCTAAACTATAGGAAATATCGAAAAGACGTCTTAACAAAAGCTGTTCAACCTGATGAGAAGATCTGATTCATGTGGAAGCCAAAGGGCCAGCTACACTGTAATATGTACGGAAATGACGTCTTAGCAAACGTTGTTTTACCTGATGATAAATCGACCCATTAGTTTTTGAGTTTATTATACACAAAAGTACGATTTTTTTTTTTCTATATAATACTAGTACGGATTATTAAATATGTTATGTCAACTGTATGTGCCCTGGGGCTCCCTTGCCGTAAGAATTTCGGGATATAAAGAATTTTTGTAAATCCAAATTATATCTTAGGCCTAATGCCAAATTTCGTTAAATTTTATTTCGGTGAATTTGATTTAATTTAATAACCTTAACCTTCGCATTTACACGCAAACGGAGTTGCGGGTAACAGCTAGTAACAAGAAATGAAAAAAAAAGAACTAAACAAGCTGTTCCAACTGAATACTACTTACATATAAGGCAGCAGTCTATGAGTGACGGTCAACACATTCAATGAATCAATCAGAACCCCACCGGCTATGTAATCATTTTGTTTAGTTAAAATGAGAGCCTGTAACAAAAATGTAATGTTTACGTAAGTTCCGAATAAAAAATCTTATATCGTTTTTCGGTTGGTTCATTCTATTCACTGCTTTTTCGTTACATCTTACATTACTAGTATAAGTGTAACTTTAAGCATAAATGTAGCGTAGAGTAGGTATATCAAGTGCCTAAGCACAAAAACAAAAGCAAAATGGTTAAAAATTATTGACAGATGGTTGCTTTGTACATCATTCAACTATTTGCTTGTTTTTTTTATTTTATCTTTTATGAAAATTACTGTTTGCTAATATTCTATTTTCACCCTCCCAAGTCCGAAGTCCGTTTTTCTTTTAAGACAAGATTAAATACCTGCCAGGGAAATTCTCCAAAATTAGCTTGTCCCGCCGCAGGCACAATGGCCGTGGCTGGCACAGTCTGTATTGTTCCACAAGCTATTTGTGGTAAAACAGTACCACAACAGTATTCCTGTCCTGTGGGACATTGTCCTCCTGGATTTCCACCGCCCTAAAATTAAACATATCTCGCCTTTAATATTTTTGTGAAAATATAATTATATGTCCACAAAAATAAATTACTAAATTATGTTAATAATTTCTTTTCATGTAAAATACTAGTACTTACTGGTGTTACAATTCTTATATCAATCAAACCAGCACCATTGTTAGTACCACCACTGACGCAGGTTCCCGCTGGTACACATCTACAACTCTGTCTTTTTTTAATAATATGATTTTTATTATCTTCGTACTGCAAGCTGTTCAAGAAGTCTTTTGCATCCATCTTATTGCCATCCAAACTTCTACGTTCCCGTGGGAATTTTACTGCCGTGTCGTACGAAGGTATTTGACCACTATATGCAGTGATAGGAGGGAGTTGTAAGGCCGCTGAAGGAGATGGAGTGGTGCCGAGCCTCGGGTCAATCGGGAGCGGTCCTGTAGCGTTTTCATCGGGATTAGATATACAAACTACATCAGGATTATTACAAAGGATGACAGGTAAAAGCACTCCACCTGTTGACGTTGTCGGTCTTGCTGTAGTAGCACCGGTCGTCGCAGGCGGGGTAGGTGCAGTGGTAGGGGCCACTGTAGGGGCCATTGTAGGGGCCACTGTAGGGGCCATCGTTGGAGCAGTCGTCGGTGCCATAGTGGGCCGCACTGTTGGAGGCATCGTCATGTTACCTGTTGGAAGCGTGGCGGGAGAAGCTGTGGTCGTTGTGGTTGGCTGCAAAATAGGAGCTGGAGCGCCCACTACAACTATATTTTGTTGCGTGGGGTTTGTGGGTAACATCCCCAAACATGCTGTTATGAGCCACAGACACATCACAGATTAAGCGACCGACGTTGACCAGAACGGGAGTAGCAGTCGCGGATCGCGGCTATTACTATTAAAATCGCAGGTGATGATGGCCCAGCATTAAATATGTCCTTAGTGTCCACAATTGATGGTATTCCCCCAACAATTGCAACCTTCATGCTATAATGCGCATGATCACCTAGCGATAAATTGTTGCAATCATCAAAATGTGGATTACTAATCTGTCAAACCGAATGTCGTAATGATGATGAAATATTTTATGTAAATGTCTTTATACATCCTACATAAGTGAGATATTATATCTGCTTTAAATATTTAAATCGAGCAAAAGAAAGTTTTTGGAAAATAAACAGCAACTCATTTTTATCATCCGCAATCTGCAATAATGCTTTGAATTGATACTCAAAAATAGAAATGTAGGTATAGGTAATCTATATTCGAGAAAAAGATAGTACGGCCGTGCCGCTTTTTATTGGCTCGACTTGCGGGGGCACTGCCGTGCCCCCAGATGACTTACAGAAAAGTATGAGTAGAAAAGAAGGGGCAATAGGCTGGCCTGTTCTTTGCCAAAAAATTGTGTGGTGATACAAAGACGCAATGCGGCCAGCATTTTAGGTATGCATTTAGATTTTAAAGATTGTTTGACCTATCCATAGACATTAATTCATTCATTCATATGGTCACGTCTACGAGTATATCCCTTGCGGGGTAGACATTAATGTTTACAAATATGTCAAACGATCTATATTATAGTTTTAATTTTTTTATAGTTTATTATTGTTCTTACTTCGTCGTAGGTCTAAGTAGTACCTACATAATTATATTCACGTAGGAAGGATGACAGATAAACTAGGCGCTCCCTGATAGCCCAAAAGCAAATTTTTGATGGGCTAAAAACCGAAGAAATTTGATATTAGATTTTTTCATGTTGTGAAAAGATGTGGCAAAGACTTTACATACATATAATCTTTATCCGTTGCGGGGCAGACAGAGCCAACAGTCTTGAAGAGACTGAAAGGCCGCGTTTAGCTGCATGGATTTATAATAGAATTGAAATTCAAATACCTACCTAGTGACTGGTTGCTAGCTCATCCCCTATAAAAAGAATCCCAATTTATTAGTCATTCCCGTAGTCGCCTTACGTCGTTACACCGTCATCGTCAAATATGATATTTAGGGCAGATCTTTTATTTAATTTTTGCTTTCTTTACGGGAATACCTACTGGTATTTAGTCATTAGTTTTAAAGTTATTGTAATTGCCATCCTATAAAAGAAAGCAACAATACAACATAGAGTAAAGAAGCGATCAAGCGTTTTTTATAAAACAGACATTCTGCTGTAGATGGCGCTAGTATGATTAATACTCGTGTTCCATTCCGTTCACGAGGGGGCGTGAATCAGCGGACCGCTATCGCGCAAGCCGTATATACGTCAATATACAAACAACAATCGAAACCATTGCGTATATGTATAGCTTACGATCACAGCGCAAGGTAGTAGTGCTCAGTTCAGTTTGCGCACACCGCACCGATCGTATTAAATTCGAGCTTGATTGTGCGTGCACCCAAAAATTTGTAAATTGAAACGGTTTTTGTGCGTGATTTTATGACCGAAGTGTGTTATTTCTTAATCCTCAAAAGTGGATGCTCATCTCAGTGATATCGCCATATTCAGTATACATACTAGTGACGCTTATCAAAATCATCGATTAGATATAAAATTGAACCGATACGTCCCTTTGGGCTTTAATAGTGATATTTTTGGTACAATTATTAAACGGATATAAATATGAAGATTACTAGTATTAACTTGTCTTTTGTGTACAGAAGGACTATTTAGTAACCATAGATGAAAATAAAAAGGCTTAAAATTAAATGGCATTTAATTTACATTAATGAATTTAATTGCCGGTTGTTTATCCAAAATGCCATCTTACAATCAAAAAATAGAAGTAGATTTGAATTCAAATGAAAACGGCGCATTGGAAACAGATGATAAAGTTAACAATAAGGAAGAGGCAAAATTCGTGGCTACTGATAGCATTCCAAAAAATACCCCAGGTGGCTTGAGCACAGATCAACTGCTTGCATACGCATTAAGAGACTTTCTGGGTTCATCACCTATGATGGCTAGCGAACAAGATCCATCGCCCTCTAACGTTGGTCAACCACTTCCGTATATCGATGAACACATCGACGACGCCACGCAGTCTGAGGAGGAGTCTGCTCAGTCGCGAGAAACGGAGGAGGTGTTGAACAACGCAGCATGCCGACTACGGCGGTGGCGAGCAGCTTCGCGGAAGCTGCGCCGACCTCGTATCATAGATAATCTGTGTGCTAATGATGATAAAGAACGTGGTGCAAACAAGGCAAACAATGCAGGTCATACTGATTTGGCCGATCGTTTGCGAAATTTGGCGGCGGCTGGCAGCATGTCCGCGTCGGCCGGCGAACTTCTGTCGCTGGCGCCCCCGCCGCCCGCCGCAACCGCGCCGCCCTCGCCTGGGTGCCTGCTATCGCCGTCGTTGGCTGACCAGAGTTCAGCAGACTATTTCGTGAGTATACTTGTATCATCTACAATAGATAAAATGTAGTATAGATCAGTAGGCAATCCATACCCCAGCGACACGCAGAACTGCTTCGTGAAGCATAGCCTAAAAACTAGGGATGTGACATTGCTGATAAAAAATCGATTTTTATATAATCGATTTATTTTTTAAGTATGAAAAATCGATTAACAAATAATCGATTTTTCTTAAGAAAATAATCGATTTTATTATATTGATCGATTTTTTCCAAATTTTTCAATTTATGTCAAAATAAACGCCATATACATTATATCAATAGATTTATTCATTAAAAATAAACAACAGAATCAGTAAGTTCTTATACAGGGTGACATTTAATTTAACTGCATAAATTTAACTGTTAAGTGTACTCATCTAAAGGATATTTAAAAACGTAAAAAGAAAAAAATATCGGTTCATATTTCAGAAAGTACGAAAAAAAATAAAAGTATCAAAATCCACGATCCTAAATACGTAATATCACCCCGGCCGGCGGAAAAGCGACGCGTAAGATTCAGAGGTCAATGACACAATGCATTCAGCTGAGCGATCTCGACAACTCTGTACTTTACTTGATCTTGATACTAGAAAAATAATTTATTTTTCAGACATTAATTTACAAGTTTAGTTTTAAATTATTTTTGTAGTATTGGTCTTAATAAAGCGTGTGACGTAGTTTTTGAGGGTTTTTTAAATGTGAAAATTATGAAGTTTAATTTAAATAAAAATAGGCTCAAACGGCTCAGAAGCATGGGTATAGTCTATGTTTAAAAGGATGCAGTTGTTTTAAATGTCACCCGGTATAATCAACACAAATTAAAGTTTATAACAATCAAGTTTGAAAAATGAAGTTTCAGCAACGAATAATGAATAAAATATCAACTGAATGTCGGTAAAATACTGTTCATCGACTAATTCCATCTAGAGAATGTTTGATTAAATTAATCATCTAAACTGTTTTAAGAGCACAGAAAGAATGCACAGATGGCGTTAATGTAATATTATGGAGCTATGATAGTATTCTTTGGCAGTTCGCGTTCCGGGCTCAAAGCCAGAAGACAAAAACAATTTCGGAGTGCATTTATTGGATGATTATAAAAATCGATTTTTAATCGATTATTAATTTTAAAAAAATCAAGTATAAAAATCGATTTTTACTTTAAAAAAAATCGATTTTAATCGATTTTTTCCATAATCGATTTTTTTTTCACATTCCTACTAAAAACCTATAAGCCTCTAGTATGAATTATAAGCTTCCATTTCAGAATATTTATCTCTGCGACTACTTATTTTCCTCAACCATTTTAATAATATCATATCTCCTCTCTAATATCTTCCGAGATAAGATGTCATGTGCTGTTTCTGAAATTATCTAATGTGTTTTATACCTACTTACTGAACATAAAGAACATTTACCTAGGTAACAAGTATAAATGCTTGTTTTGAATGCTTGTTTTGGGTTGTACACCCAAAAATTTATTTCCCATAAACTAGCTAAGATGGCGAGATGATGAGAAATTGGTGGTTAATGTAACTATCAAAATTATTATAAAATTATCTTCCTATAAATACTTAAGTAAGTGAATATTTGAAAATTTGCATCTGATTCCAAGAAAATTACGACTGGAACAAATACAATGCGACGGGAGAATTCAAGCCAATGTATATATTGATGAAAATAGTCATAGCAACTCTTTTAATATGTGAACCCTTTAAACCCATAAAGGTTAGTACAAAACAATAATTTAAAGGACACAATTATATCAATGAAAAAGTCGTATGCAATATAAATAAGACATAGGCCCACACTTAGCTCTAATATTAACAGATAGCCGCAGCTATTAGTTCTATGTTTTATTTATTTATTTAAACTTAATGCACGTGAAATGTGCAACAGGTGGACTTAATGCCATAAGGCGTTCTCTGCCAACCAACCAACTAAACTGATATGTTACATACGTGATATAAGTATGTTTTATCATTAAAAGCTTTTAGCCATAACGTACCTACATAGCTGTTAATCGCTACTCGCTAGTTAAGACAAAGTTATTTTTACCGGGTTTAGAAGGTATACCTATCAACATGATTTAATCCTATGAGTAATAATTCGAAATTTCACGCCGATATATTAAGTACCTAGTACCTACTTACATAATGCTTAAAGAAGTGACAAACAAAAAAAATATAAAGAAACTCATTAATTGTGAAAGCTATTAATTTATTAAATTATCAAAAATTTTACCTACAAATTTATGAATGAGTCGAATCAATTAAGTACCTACATTATTACCTACTGCGCAATATTGGCTTCATTATTTTATTACTGTAAATTATTTACGATATCAAAATACCAATAAAAATATCTCTTCCCGTAAGTTCATGACGTTATTTACTCAAAAGGCGAATAATCGGATACCGTTACGCAAGACAGCTTGCAGGCTTTTGCAAGACGTGACTATAACATTGTGGGCGGCTCTCCTAAATTTTGTTCGCTATCTCATGTATATTAAGGCGGCCGCGAAAACAGGAATTTCCCATTTTTTATTTCCAGGAATTTCCAATTTTCCCATTCAGTCATTTCCCGAAACTTCGCATATCTAGCGCAGGATTTTGATCGTCGTCGTGAGACGCAGCTCCTGCTTGTACCATTCTAGCAATTACCAAGTTTCACACCCATGTAACAGCACAGGCCTTATGATGGATTAACAGACCTTCACCCTTGTGGTTCCCGGCACCAATAGAAAAGAAAATATGACTACTACATCTCCTTCCCATGAATGTCGCAAAAAGCGACTAAGACTAAGATTCTTCTTTAAGGTGATGGGCTTGCAACCTGTCACATATAGACGTGACTATATGTACCTATGTATGAAATTAAATTTCTTCGAAAGAGACATCCATCATACAAAGTGATTGACATGTGGTTGTAAAATAAACAGACATGTAACAAAAAAATTCATTCATGGAATTCCGAGACACAGGGAAGTCCTTATGACGTCTGAACAGTTATTTGCATTTGTCAATTTGACAGTTTTGGGCATAGCAAACGGCATATACCTACACATTCTTAAAATTACTCATCCGCTGTGGTTTTAAAATAAGATTTTTGTTAAACTTTTCATTTTGGTTTTGTAGATATTTTTACGTTTCTTTTTTTGAATTCTCATGTTTAGTCACTTGTCCTCGTTATTACAGATCAATGTCTGTAACTTGAACTTGCAGTTGTCTATATCAGTTCAAGAAAATGAGCCCATTTTTAGTACCTACAATACAGTGTCATTGACCGATTTTTTGGTTAAATAACTTAAATAATAAAGCGATCCATTTTTGAAATGGAAAAAATCGCACAAGTTTTATTTTAAAGAAAAATTTATAAGTTAATAATAAAGATATACGAATATCAATATTATTTTCATGTAAGAAATATTGAATCATTCCGCTGCTTATTGGTCTTACTAAAAATGACCACTGTAATAAGTAAGAGTAGAGGTATGATTTCTGAAACCTAATCAGTGAAAGCTATTCGCATACGCTTACTTCAAAGTGAAAGTAGTGTTTCAGTTGCTTCTTAGAGTAAAATAATACAAGCACCCAAATATTTTAAAGGGTTCCACTTTACAATTCTTTAATCAATAAGGCGATACTTCCAAACATATGTTTCAATAAGCCAGACAATTATTATGAAGCTAATAAGATTATGATTAATCGTATTTCAGTACTAACAAATAAAAAGTACAATAAATCCAATAGATCAGAAATTCCCTGAAAGGCTAAAGACGAATCAGATTTAGAAATTAATTTTTTGCAAAGTTTTTGTCTTTAAGTACAGGAGCTTTTAAAAATTTATATAAAAATAGCCATAAAAGTGCTTATTACTCGTATCTTGAAATATAACTTAAACGAATTAAAATAGCAAGACAGATACATATAAGTAAAAATAATAAAATAAAATTGAAAACATTTAATATCTTAGTTTTATAATAAAATTTCGTTAGCGGTACCTTAAATATAAATCTAAAACTTCGTAGATGTAAGTTTCAAACAAACCTTTTGTTTAAAACTACTTAACATATCTTTTTACCCAAAAGAACCAAAGCGATAAGGGTAGGGTAGACAGAGCCACTACGTTTTTCTTTGCTACCAGACCAGTATGGAAGTTCGCCTTAGAAAGACTATTTTTTGGTTAGGTGCTTATCATAGATACCAGAAATTTTTTAAACATATAACTACAATACAATAGTTGACATCTGTACCTACATTCTTTAAATTAAGCGAAGTTCTCGTGAAACAATAAAAATATTTTCGTATATTACTCATCTCACAAAAACGTATTACAATGTAATAAACAAGGCGACATGTTCTTTGAATAATTAAAATAGTTACTGCAAAAATTATTAAATTTACAGAATTAATTAATTGATTTTGTTAACTAAATATTAACTAATTCCTGTCATATGATTATTCTACCTACACTATGTATACCTACGGGATTTCAGTACGAGATTGTTTTATAAGCCTGCGCATTCAATAAATAATAATATATGATTTCCTGTTGTGGTATCCTGTCATGTACATACAAAATATAGTTAAATAATACTTATTTAAAATGAAACACAGCTCCTTACTAGCCATAACTCAATTAGATGAAGTGGCAATTAGACGTGCTAAACCTAATGTTAGTTTAAAAAAAATATTAATTGCTAATATCATTATTTGTAATGGACGTGGCCGTGACTGTGTTAATAGGCTGTGTGTATTTTATTTAATGAACTTTATTGTGTCATAAGTGTTCTCATTTTCTACCATTACAAGAAAGGCTTTCTTTTTTAACATCATTTGCTGCTTTACAGCCATGCTACCTTGTAAGGTATGTACATTATTTTAACATTTTGTAATTAGATTTTAAGATTTAATCATGTTTGATTTAATTTTTCTGAATTATGAGTATCTACAGATTTAAGAGCGAAAAGGCGGTACGAATTTATACCTATCAATAATTACAAAACACAATCGTAAAAAGGATTTTTTAAAGATGCAACTATTTTAACGAAGAAGCGACCGGAAAGAAACTGTAAAAATAATAAATAAGTACATCGTATCCCATCCGAACTAGAATATACGATTATTATTTGTTAGCAATGCAATGCCGTGTGGTTCCCGGCACCAATACAAAAAAGAATAGGACCACTCTTTCCTATGGATGACGTAAAAGGCGACTAAGGGATAGGCTTACAAACTTGTGATTCTTTTTTAGGCGATGGGTTAGCAACCTGTTACTATTTGAATCTCAATTCTATCATTAAGCTAAATAGCTGAACGTAGCCATTCAGTATTTTCAAGACTGTTGGCTCTGTTTGCCCCGCAAGGGATATAGACGTGACCATATGTTTATGTAAGGAATGCAATGGTCAGTTTGTTTGATACTCTGATTTCAATGAGACCATTTTATGGTATTCCTACGGGCGTTATTCGGGTCACATCTTAATTTCTTTGGACAAAAGCCTGAGATTGGCCTTGTTTTTCGATTGACGATTCTCCTAGATTGATTGAATCAGGTTTTTACAAAAAGCTACTCACGTACAGCGCAGCTTACCCTGCAACCTTTGCAGGTAAATCTAACACGCATTGGGTTATGGTACACGTCTAGGTTGCCTAAATGTGCAGGTTTCATGGGTAATGACCGAAAAAGGATTTAAACTTGTGTCTAAATACGCATAATTTAATTTAATCAGTCACCCAACTGTTTGTCCACCAATTCATTATTTGTTTTATGTATGTGTTTATTTCTGAAACTACTGAATAGAAATCTTTATTAATATTATATTTGTTTTGAAGCTATAAACCATGCGTACCGTATCGGATCAAAGTAATTTTAGATTTTTTCACATAAAACCCTATTTCACGAAGTCAACGCCGATGACGTCGGGGTTACTAGCTATTTTGTGCACCAAATAATTGTACAGGCAGCAGTATTTTGGTGGGCGTAAAGCGGCCGTGTTTAAGTATAAACTGTATAAAGTATATTTCTGCATAGTACTTGTTCCAGTCGATTGGGTTCAGTTCACGTCAGGCTATTTTCGTCCATACTGTCTGTGTCTCATAAATGCAGATATAAATTAATCGCTAAGCTTCTCCGTCTATGCGATGTTCGTCGAGTAGTTTACGAGTGGATTTAGCGATGTTGCATAAATTGGTTTATTTTTAACCGAATTTCAAAGAGAAGTTTACAAACTTTTTTAGATTGTAATCATCGTAGTATGACATAAAATTATATTAAGCTTTGTTCATATTGCAACCATAGTGAAAAGAAAAAGCCTCATTTTGATGCATAAATTATGAAAAAAAAGGAATTACTAGCGCCTTTTGCATATCTTCATCACTGGCGAGTCATAATATTTGGTGAATAAATCAGGTTGCTGACGTCATCGTTGTGCCGGGCCGGGCCAGGCTGTGATACTGTATCATATCACATTATTTTTCATGCAGTATGTAGGTACAGAAAAAGCCGACCAAAAATATGATTTCGCAAACTGCAACTTCCGTATAATTACCATCGAAAATTAATGTTTCTTTGGTAAGGTAGGGGATTAAACTTAATGTTACTTAAAGCGACTCAAGACTACCACTCCTGATCACATAAGATTCCTCAATGGGAATCTTGAGGACCCAATTAAGTTAAGTTTACTGAACGTTTTAGACTTACAAAGAGGTTCAAACTTTCGTTTCAAGAATATTTCGTTCGGTAAACGCGTTGCAGCAGCTGTGATCATGATATTAATGAGGTGAATACTGTGCGTGCTATAATGCCTTGTTTTAATTTGTAAGTTTTATATGAGTAAGTATTATCAATTATCAAGCTAGAAAAGTTAGAATATTCCTAAAATTTATAAACTTTCTCCATTTTTTTTTCTAACCATGATGTCAAATCTCGTATTAAAAACATGTACTGAAAAGAAGTTGTTTGTCAGTTTAATGAAGCTATTGTCACATAATATCTTGGCTTTATAAAATACAGTTTGATTTCAATAGTGCAGTCCAGCCTAGGAGCACGCGTCAGAAGCATGCAGTCGCACTTGCGGCGACGCTCATATCGATTGGTTCAACTACGGACGGACTACTAGCGATTCAATTTAATCTGACCATTCGTCTCGCTACTCATAAAAACATCCACAATGGAACGTTCACGTACGCCATTTCGATTCATTCCATTGTGTGCCGATCTACGCTGTCGTTAAAACAAAACTTTACACGCAAGGCGCCAGTTTTTGCCGGCTCTTGATCTGTTTGCCTGGTCAATAAAACCAACTCAAATATTCAAAGAGACGCAATATAAATGTCTTTTAAAATTTTGGAAAAACCAAAGTGTTATTATTTCCTTTTGCTGTTCGTCATTGATTTAGAAGGTGCCTTGATTTAGTTTTGCCCCAAAAAGTTAAATTTTCAATCTATTGCAATGTAAGTAGATTGCATAAACTATGAAATTGAATTTGTGCCAACTTATAAATTATTTTGAGAACATTGAAAATACGAGAGTTACATTTGCTAGGTCACTTTAACTAATAATATCGTAGCTTATAAAAACCATATCAAAGAAGACAACCTTTTGTGAATGTAAATTAACTTAGAACGGAATGCAATGAACTGGGAAAAATATATAAAAAAAGCCTAATACTTTAAAACAATAGGCATTGGGGACCTTATTGTCCCCTGGCTATGTAAGTTGATGATAAAGAAGTAGGTACGGACGTTTTTACTACACCTAATCACCTAAGCAATGCTATGTGTATTCCCACACCGTGCACGTCTCTGACCCAACCAAAGTCGGGGTCACGTAGGTCATGATTACATAATACGCTATCACAACTTATACGCTAATTAACAAATTATGCAACGCGATATTAATCGCACAATCATTAATTAATAATATCTACTTTCAAAAAGTATTATAAAATCTTGTTCGAAACTAGATTAAAACATCCACCGACCATTAAATTTATAAATAACTTCTACACTTAAGAAAGTAATAATAAATTATTTTAAGTTATACTTCAAATGACTCTTATCAAAACAAAAAATAACTCTACTAAAAAGGAAGAGTATAAAATCAAGTGATATTACTTTTATATCAAAACACCCACACATACTATATACTTACACATAAATTAATTTGTGTATACCTACTAATAGCTAGGTACGAGATTATAATCCGATCTCAATCTCTCTAATATAAATAAAAATAGTATTGCCGGAACTAAACATGTTTTCGTTTAAGAGGCAAAACAGAAAGTTTCCGACGCAATCGTATTTCCCGATTGAAAATAGTATTAGGCATGTTTTCAAATTCAATATTCCTGTAGGAGTATTTACAAGAGGCAGCTACTCCATAAAGGCGTATTTGGGTCGATTTGTCCCAGTGACGGGCGCGCGGCGTCTGTGTGCTTCAGAAAGCGCGCCCTCATGACCCAAATTTTCGCAATGACGTCATCGAACGGACAATGTGGGTCGCAGCATGACCTGGCACCACAGCAGAGTGCGCCAGCCTGGATAACAACGGTACTGGTGGTCTTATCATATCTCTTATCCAGAGCTATGCCATTGCCATAGGTAAAATTTACCGACTTAAATAAAAATGGACAACACATCAAGTGTAGTTAGGAAGAGTTTGAAATCTTTTGGTGTGGCCAGCTGTAAGTAATTATATTATATCCAGTTGTTGACTAAAAGCAGTTGAAATTATAATATAGGTAAGGAATATAAGGCATCGTTGAAAGACATTTAAAATCTATACTAATATTATAAATCTGAAGAGATTGTTTGTTTGAACGCGCTAATCTCAGGAACTACTGGTTCGACTTGAAAAATTATTTTTGCGTTGAATAGACCATTTATCGAGGAAGGTTTTAGGCTATATAACATCACGCTGGAACTATAAGGAGCAAAGAAATAATGGAAAATGTGAAAAAAACGAGTAAAGTTATTTATCCTTGAGGTTTTCAATGATGCCCAAAATAACTATTCCACGCGGACGACGTCGCGGGCACAGTTAGTAAAAAATAAAACTTTCGCTATGAGCTTGAGATTTCTTTGTTTACAACTTTATTCTTCCTTTCCATAATAGGTTGAAAGCTATTACAAACCTTTACCTTCAACAAATGCCTTTAATTTTATAAGAACTTAAATATTCGTATCAATGGGTACAGTTCAATGTCCGTATTTGAAAATCATAATGCATTCTCTTCGTGCACTTTGGACTACAATATGTCAGTCATCTCGGTGTGTACTCGCGCGTAACCTTCTGATATCTAATAGAAAGTGATATCAAAGATGTCACACCGAGCGAGACCTTTGTTCGTTGTCTATTTAAAATAATTTTATCTGCAAAATGTTAAAGTACAAGGTCGAAACTGACGTCAACCAGTCACAAAGGTATTATTTCGTAAGTGCATTACAATATGGTCACGTATAATTTGAGGGTTTTGCTTTATTAATAAGCAAAAAACCAATATGACTCGTATCCCCTTTTTCCATCTTGTTGATTATAATACTTAAATATAGATAGATAGATAGAAAGAATACCCTAAACTTACGAGTATGTTATTGTTAAGGTACAAAAGGCGGCCTTATTAAATTAAAGAACATTTCGTGATAGAGAATTTGCTGCGGGCATGTTTTTGTAAAGATTCTTCATTTTGACTCTATTTTATGTAGCCTGACAAAATCAAATAACAAATTTAATTGTTTTTATATTTGACACCGAAGCCAAATAACTGTTACTGAATAGGTACTATTGTTAATACAAAAGTAGGTAGTACTTATAAAAGTCTTGTTTCTTTCTTAAGTTTTCTTTTCAACAAACTTGTAAGTTGACATGCATTGTAATAATATGCACTGAACATTCCAAAAAGTATTAGTAATTATTTATTTATTACTATCAGTGTTCAGCATAATAGGTATATATATTTTAAACATTTCTTCCCATTCAGTATTTATATCATCATGTCTTCCAATTTTGATATGATCTCCTATTAGGTACATTAAGTTGTTTAGCTATGCCCAAAGCCTAAAGTAGCGGTGCTTAGATATGTTTCCATTCTATAACTTCTATTTAAAAAAATAACTGTTATTTTGTTTTAGGGATCAAGTCCAGAATGTTGTGCAGACAGTATTGGTCTCGAGAGTATGCCGGGTGGACCAGCACCGCCGCCAGGGCCGCGGTACAAGCTGGCCACGGAAGGTACCCTCAGGGTCTGCTGCTTCCAGCACACGAGGACAGTCGTCGTGAAGATCTTGGCTGCCAAATTCCTAAGGAGATGGGAAACGCACACGCTCTGCTTACAAAATGATCACATCGTTTCTAAGACGGTAAGTCCTTTATGTTATGTAACAATTTGGGATCAGTTTCATAGGAAACGTCTATCCGTATTTTATCGACAGAAGAATTAAAATTTAGTTATGAAATAAATAGATTTATCATGATATATATAATGATTATTATTTGTAAGAATTTGTCAAACATACCAATGTAGAAATGCTAAAGCCTGAAGCGATTCAGGATACACATGATGCATTATTGTGGGGTATGTATTTATTCCGCAAACCAAATGTTTTTACTAACACATGAATATATTTAAATAGCCTGTAATCTCTTCGGCATCTGTGCAAATAAAAATATATACATGTTAATTCGATGACTCATCATAATGACGTGCGTACAAAAGTAACTTTAATTCTTTTTTTAAGTAATGTATTATTATTCGGAGTATTGTGATAAAAAAACATAATTTACATAGATAAAATCCACTTTTAAACACCATTTACTTCTATAAAGCATGTACAAAACATGTAAGATTATCCAATCGTAACCTAACGAAATCATAAAGCCTATGTAACCGAACCGTGAAATCTACTTCTATGTGTTATAACGATAAAAATATAAGGACCTAAGGCCCTTGCGAGGCTAGCACAAATTAGATTTAAATGGATATTTGAAATGGCAAACCAAACATATTTAGCTGCAAGATAAAACGGATACCTACTCAACTATATCTATTTTTGTTTGTAATTATTCTTGTAATATTTAGATAAAAATTTGGCCAATTCAATCGGCGATGCACCCGCTGAGAAAGAATTTTTGAAAGTTCCCACAAAAGATGAGCAACATACGAGTATATGTACGAAACATAATAGCGTAATGATCAAATCTATCCAACCTTCTGATATCGTTATTACAACATATAATCGTCACATACTTTTATCATTATGGCATTAATATGGGCCTATTAAGTATTGTTTCATTTGAAGGAATTGTTTCATATGTTGAGTTAGTAAGGAACTGGGTTAAAATGCGTGATGCGCATAAAGTTACGTTACAGATTGAAATCCCACCTCGGCTATGTACCAATGACTATTTTCTAAGTTATGTACAGTAGTCTGAATACTAATACTAACCAATGCATTACATTAAGACAACTAACAACCATGATCGATACGGGTAAGGTTCCCTTGCAAAAACCTGACTCACCCAATTTAGGATCCATGGACAAAAGTATAAGTACCCCGGGCTCCTCTCCAGAGGGGTGAACATGCAACCAGGACTAAAAGCAAGGAGGAAGAAGGTTTTATCAGCTTATAAACCATCCATACAAACTTCTATATAAATCAACCATTTTATTGTATTTGACAAATAAATGTTTATTGTTGAAAAGTAGTTTAGTATTTTAAGGTTAATCTTAATTCAAGTATTTTTTTGGTAATTAAACCCACCTTTAATTTAAACGGATTGCAATTTAGCATTATCATGAACTCTATGTTGAGGTCAATCGAAGATAAGAGTATTCGTGCGTCACTTGATGCATTCATTAACATATTTTTATTCAGATTCGTATATAAAGTTTCGTTTTATATATTATCTTCATCTCTCAGAATACATTAATACCTAATTTATGTCGTATGTCGAATATAAATGTGATTCGAGTTTAAACTTAATATTTAGGGTAACTTATGATAAAATATTTTCATTCATATTTTTGACAGTGTTGGACAAAATAATTGGCACATATCGTTTAACATTTCACAGCAAGGAAAAGCTGTTCTTCTCCGGGTCAAACATTTTTTCAAGTTTAACATACTACAAACAGTTAAACTTTATTTCTTTTATGGTTAAGATAGTAACTTTTTCGCATTGATTCATAAATAGTTACGCTACATATGTCACACGTCAATAAATAATTCAATGTCTATTTTTAACGTATCGAGGTATTTACGTCAATATCAAGAGATAAAAATAGAATGAATTATCATTAATTGTATTGAAAACAGTTTTACAACTAAAATCACGTTAACAGTATTTTTATGTTTGTAATTATTTTGTATTTTATACACAGACTTCGTAGTTTCAGATAGTTAGCACAAAATCATAGTGGCAACTGTTTGAGAAGAAAATATAAACATCATCCAGATCCGCGTATGCAGGTATATAAACGGATGTCGGTGTTGAAAACAATTCTTTGACGTCATACAAACGTTCAATTCATACAAATCGTGCTCATAGCAGTCAGCGGACCAAAGTACTAACACGTACATATGAAGTGGGTTAATGTAACCAGCTACAACGTTATCAGTTATAGATTAGGACGAGCCCACAGAACAGGCAGATAAGTACTATATTAGTTTATTTTGACGGGCTGAAGACTCGTAGTCACAACATATTATTAGCATTAAAAAGATTAATACAAAATGAATAATTAGAGCAAAAGCATGCCCAAAGATGATTAATTAACTTGGACAATATAATAAATACAAAGCTTGCCAAGTCGTATTATGAAAAATGGCGCTCTAGACGTTAAGCTTCCTATATAACAGACGGATTGCTCAAACTAAATTCACTTCCATAGGGAACAGTTTGGTGTTGTTAGAAAAAAATATTCTTTTGTCAGCATTAATCAATATAGATACTTATTATAAACTGCACCTCAGACATGTACTTTTTATTTATATTACAGTAATTAGTATGCATCAGGTATCGATCGTTTGATACTGTGCCTGATAAACTAATGCGTAAATAGTTTAGAAAAAATGTTCTGTATTTCTACGTGTCCAATGTCCATTATAATCGTTACAAATGGTAGATTCTTTTTGATCTTTTTACGAAAATACTAGCATGCCTTGTCCGTTTGTTTGTCCACCATATTAACATGTGCATAACAAGGACGTGAACCGATAGTGATCTTAGACCAATTTGTTTTAATTTCAAACCTTTATGACTATCTTTAAATGGTGCATTTTATTCTACATTATCAATGGTATCTTTAAAATAAAATTAACGACAAAGCTTATTTAAAAAGCTATTTTTCCATTTAGTTATTAACGGAGTTATTTAAAATCAAAGTTTCACTTTACCCAAATAACTTTTTCGACCTAGACGGGTCAACGAAACGGCAAGGCTCATTTAGTCGTGAATTTTTCTAAATAAAATACTAATGTCAAAATTAAACGATTGTATTCAATGTCGTAACTTTGTACTACGTCACTCAATGACGTAGCGGAAAATAAACCTCTACAACGCAATGTTAAGAGTGGTAACGAAATATTTAAGACAAACGTTGTAATTACCTGTGCACGCCCACACATACAAAATACTTAAACATTAGAAGTTCCATTTTTTTATTCAATAATTTTTGTTCTTTTCCGTACCTGTTTTTTAAGATGTAGATCTACAAGAAAAAATATTTTAAGTCTATCTTCTATGTGAAGCGCAAATTAATGAAAATAATAAATTGCTACTATAACTTCTTACCTGTATAAATTAATAGCTTCACTATATATAAAGATAGGAAGTAGATAGTATAGTTTGACCTCAAATCAATCATATAAAATTGACCACTCGTGAATCTGAGCAAATCGTAATATAATTTAATAATGTACAGGTAGGGGTATGTAATTCTATTTACAAAATTGATATTCGTTGTTGAAACTTAAAACTCACCTTTAAGTTCTATCGTCGTCCTCTATGGAATAAAATATCTTTATATGTAGAATAAAAATCGGTTAAGTTTGCAAAAGGTCAATGACCAGTAGTACCCAGATCGTTATCAAGATACTTTCACTCGGTGTAAAGTCAACTGGCCCATCTTGCTTGAGTTGCCTCAGATATTATTGGTCCAAATTGTTTATAGAAAAGAATATGATATCACACAAATATGTAAGCGCATTAATTAAAATTGATTTAAGTAAAGGACTTAAGTATTAATACGATTGCTTTCGATTATAGAATTTTATGAGATTTCCAGAATTCCAGTCACTTTAACGTCCCTGTTAGATATATACTAATACTCTACAAGATAAATTTCTCGATCGACAAATAGCGAGTTAATAATCACCCAGTAGCGGGAGTTAAAGATGACGTTATTAAATAAAGTAAACTTCCACTAATGTTGATTACATTATATTTTCAAATAAAACATAGAATTTATTAGAAGTTATTTAATATTATATGAAATGATATCTCGGTTTATTGCCCGCGTATGGAACCCTGAACGATTGACGTCAATGTGAGCTCATTAACAAAGTCAAATAGGTACAACAACTCATGTTTTAATTGGATTATAATATTCCTGTTCCGAAAATTCACATCTGGTAACGCAGTGGTATTTACACATTACTGATAGCTGCCAAAACGTCTAAGATACTATAGATATGTGCAATCTTATTATTATGATAAACTTGAAGGTTTGTCGGAATGGATGGATAGAGGATACTTTGTTACTTCTTGAATGAAATTGTCTGACTTCAAAAAACAACAAATTGGAATTGACGTTTGTTTGTTTTTCTCAAGTAAAAATTAATTAAACAGAGAATAAATTTTAAATAAAACTAATTATGGACGGATGGTATGCCTGTTTGTTTGCCTGTAAAAAATACAACTATAAGATAATTAGATTTATTATGACTGTTCCGCCTATCATCATGTTCAAGTTCATAGCGTTTCAAGGATCAATCAACGCTAAAGATTATTTTTAGATGAAAATTTTTATACCCAACTGCAAAGGAGGTTTGTGTTTTACGCTCGTTAGTTTTATTGTTTCTACGCTCTTAACCGATGACGATAACTGCTTATTGTCAAACAAACAGTTAAAATGTGAACCAACCTTATTGATTAGTATTATTTGGTTGGAAAATTGAATATATAAATTTAAACGGAACCCAAAAAATACAGAGATACAAATTTTAAGTTAATTTTTTGTCAAGTCGCATTTAGTTATTTTAATTCTTTTTAAATTCATTAAGTTCATCAGTATACAGTGTAAAATAGTGTCTTTATGTTTTGGCATCCTTTTCTGTTCTCTCCCCAAAAAAGTAGGTATTTCGCTTTTTACATTGTACTTTATTTAATAATTGAGATAAAGTAAAGACATCCTAAGTAGTCATATTGTAAGATTACATAGGTAGGTTTTATTTTTCAACAAAATCCAGGTTTACGGAATCAGTAAGGAATAAAATATGTGTGTAGATTAAGTTGTGAGACACCATGAATGATTCTTACATACATGTACAGGTATGTACTACGTCATTAATGGAAGTAGGTACTTCTGCGTAGGTGTTTTTGACATGTTGGTATGTATCAAATATCAACTCAAAAGAATCTTCAATACATGATTTTACCTCATATATCAAATGACTTGCAAATATAAATATAGGTGTGTATAGATGTGACAGATAGGATCTCACCTAAAAATTTACAAAACATACATAATTACATGTTTATACATACAATCACGTCTATATCCCTTGCGGGGTAGACAGATCCAACAGTCTTTCGTGTTTTTCGCTAAATGTTTGTTACAAAATACCTCATAAAAGCATCTTTTTTAAGTTAAAAAAAGTACTGTAACTTGTTACAATACACGAACGTTGACTTCTCTACGGTTAACCTCAGGGATAGAGAGAGGATGATTTTATAACGTTTGTGTGTAACTGCTTCTTCAGTGAAAATTATTCCGCATCTTACATACTTAGTAGGTATATTTAAATAATGACGTCAATAAGCGATGGGATCGTAAACTGTATCTTATAAATTGTAAACAAATTTAAATGTGAGTCTGTGGCATCTGAAGAATGGCGTCACTGAGGTAGCAGTTTAAAATGAAAAGGCGGGTCGACCCAGCCCGGTCGCGCTGTTGACGTCACAGGAGGCTACTCCGCGAGTCTTGGCCCACTGCTACGTCACGTATACAAACTAATTGTATTTTGTTGTGTATAGATTTTAATACAAATGAACGGTTAATATTAATTTGATATATTTTAATATAAATAAATTAGGTCCATTATCCCAAAGACAACAAACAGAAAAATAAAAATCTAAGTATGTATTTTTTTTTATTAGAACTACCTATAATAAAGCATTTTCAAACGCCAGTAACAAAAACTTCAGATGTTGGTTACTTATCACCACATAAATCGGACTATAACTCTTATTAATGAGAAATCACGAACAGAAAGACAAACTAGCAGTGTTATGAAAGCAAAAAAATATTTTATGTATATAAGAGACACTCGTTGAACAAAATGGTGTATCATCAAATATTTTTTCAATCGCATTACAAACTGAAATGCAAAGTTGCCGGCTAGTGGACACGCCCTCCTCTCCCGCTGACCTAATTTACCTTATCAAATTATACTACACGTGTTGCCGATATTGCAGATAGTAGTTGTTCTGCATCTTGTTATAAGATCTTTTTAGTCTGATGGCTGGCTACAAATAATAAAATTGCAATAAGCCTGCTTTTTGTAAATTGCTTTTGACAAACAAAGTTTTTGATAACGCAACCGAATATTTACAAGCAAAATATCTCGTAGTTTCCTTTCATCTAGAGTTAAAGAGACTACTACTTAATAATTTTATTACAGTCCTCATACGTAGATAATTATAATTTATCACTATTACGCGGTAATTATATAAGATCATTATCTAGGTACTATAAATAAGGAAGTAGTCATAAAAATGATTTAAAAAACAAGCTTTTACTAAAACCATACATGAACAAATATTTCTGTGAAAAATTATGTATCTAGAAGATTTTTTTTATTTTTATGATACCTAAGGTATATGTAGGTATAAATTATTCCTTCTAACTATTCAAATGATAATTTGACTTTTCCATACTAGTTTAGTACCTAACGAAGGAAAATATATATGTGCAGCCAGATGCTTGAACAGTCAATCAAAAGAAAGGCTTATATGCAGATACTTATTTTATTCGCTCGACCAAAATGTAAAATCGTAACCCGAATTGAACCGAATATAAAAATCTACCACGGAACGAATCTTTAGTTAGGTAAGGAATTAATAATACATGAATTCCTTACCTAACTAAAGATTCTTTCCGTGTGGTTCGGCAGTTTAGAATATGACCACTCTATTTATTTCCCGTGTATGTCGTAAAAGGTCACTAAGGGAATAGCATATTGAGCCGCACCTTTTACCATGATCCAATACGGGTTCAGTTACCCTGTAAAGCTGGCGCGGTGGTGAGAGGCGATTCGCTTCAGGTAAAAACTTGACTTACCAAATCCAGGATCATAGTAAAAAAGGCACAGCCTGGCTCCTCTCCAAGGAGATGAGAAGAAATAGATTTAACGCCAGGAGGAAGAGGAATGTTCACATAAAATATACATTGTTCAGAACGTCTAACGCCTAAAATTGGCAATGAGTACTCTATCATATAAAGTTAACCATTGGTTACATGTTGGATACTTACTTTTTTCATTTTGTTTTAGCCTTCGGGTTTATTAGAGCATCCGTTATCATACAGCTGTATGCAAGAAGTTTATTGCATATCACGGTGGGATTCCGCCAGGAAATACTGCCTAAGGATTGTTATGCCAAATGGCTCCCTTCTGCTGCAGGTAAGTTCACAATGGCTACTTACCAACTTATTCAATATAGGCTAGGTTCCTTTACAACGGCAAGGGCAACGGCAAGGGAGGTGAGACAGGACTCGCTTAATGTAAAACCTGAAGTACGCAATACAAGATCATGGTCAAAGGCGGATCGAGGTACCCTCCATAGAGGTGAGACTACCGACTAACTAAATGGACGGGACTAACGCCAGTGTGTTAGTTATTCCTAATGTATACGCTTTCATTTATTTTAAGCCACATTACATGCCAGATTACGCAGTACGCACCTACATCTTTCGACTTACTACGATCCTCGATACCTAGTTTGATTTATTCACAATCATCTATCTTTTCATGAAAGCTCATGGAAAACCTTGACCTGAAATATCATCATACAAATGACAACAAACAGTTATTTCCTTATAATAATTGTATGCCATTTTTTTTTCTTAACTAATTTCCATTTATAGATTGTAATAACAAAATAGCGTTACTTTAAGTAGAATTGAAATAAATTTTATTCGTCAACTTATTAGTGTTTATTAGTCGTAAAGCTTACTCTACGTCTATTTCATTATTAGCAAAAAACCGCAAAAATATTATTGCGGAATTCTTTGACTGAGGATACATTTTCTGCGGTCGAATGCGACACCGTTTGTTTACTTTATGCCAGTACTATTATAACTATATGTAATGTTTAGTTGATTAATTAACTTATTCATTTAGTTCCACATAATACGAATTGTCATTAAATTTTAATAGGAAGGAAGAATCATCAAATCAGTGACACTCATTAAGTTCCTATATTCATGTAACTGCTTACGATAATATTAACGGAAATTAAGTCCATTCCTTTATATTCCCATAGTTCTATGTATTTATTATTATGAGTAATTATTTAAATATTACGATGTAAATTATTTACAGGCAAATGACGCCTACACTAGAGACCAATGGTATCATTCCATTGTTTGGAGGGTAAGAATAACTTTTAAAGTAGACTTAATGAAGTACTTATGAACTCTTGAACCTATTATTCAACTTAGTTTTCTTTCATTTTCAGAAAAACATTATAAGATATAAGCATTTTCTCACGAAGACTATAAGAAAGGAGGTCGTTATGAAAGAATTGAAAGTAAGTATATACCTGCATAGACATCATACTATACATATATTTTTTTTAACAAAACTTAATTATAAATCTTTAAATTGTCATAATGATTGATAAGAATTTGCCGTTGGTTAGCATAAAAGTTATCTTTTTATGATTTACTAGCGACCCGCCCCGGCTTCGCACGGATGCACAGCCGATACTAAATATATCTCTATTAGAACTAACTAAAGGACTGCCCGCAAAGCGGCTAACTAAGTCTTGCTCCCGGCAAAAGTGTCACTTCTGCCTGCAGTCCCGCAGTGCAACCTGTTGTTTTAGAATACATAACAAAATTATTATAGAGCTTCTCTATAAATTTCACCACAACTTCAAAACCAAACGTCCAATTTTAATCATTAAAAGACCAAATATTATCTACATAAACTGTACTTATTGATGAAATTATTTATTTTGATAAGGATTAATAGCATCAGTAAAAAAAACGCGTTTAAATGTAGACCAAAAGAAATTCAAGATTTTTAAATAAAAATGTGGTTGTTGTGCCTCACTCGACATAGATAGCTATAGTGTGTCGCGGACTTTTTTGTAGATATTTATAAGATCTACAATTAATTAAAACATTTTATGGTTCTATCTTTTGTAGTTTAGGCAGCGTACGCAAAATAAGTAACTTTTTGGTTGATTTTTTTCAGTTTGTGTCCGAAAAATCCAAATATATTACGGAACCCTATTTTTTTCCAAAATAAAATATAGTCTATGTTACTCGTGGATAATGTAGCTTTCGAATGGTGAAAGAATTTTTAAAATCGGTCCAGTAGTTTTTGAGCCTATTCATTACAACCAAACAAACAAACAAACAAAGTTTTCCTCTTTATAATATTAGTGTAGATTTCAAAATAAATAGACACAATTCCTATTATAAGTGTGCTCAATTAATTTCTTCAGAACTATAATTTCATTAAATGTTCAAGTTAGCATGTTAAAGATACTAATTGCATATCTTACTACCCATGTCATTTTGCACATAAATTATCAAGTAAAATAAAGAAGTTATTTTTCAGAACATGGTGGATTTCGTAATGACGACACCTCTGCAAGATGAGAGCGTGACGCGGGACCCCCTTCTGATACTCACGGATTTACTGTCCCAGGTGAATCTTTCAGAATTAAATATACAAATTACAAACACACAAACAGTCGTCATATTATTTAATGTTGATGGTTTTCCTGTGATTTAGTGTTAGTTGTGTTTAATTAATAAAGTTACTATACCTTCTTAGTCTTTAAAAAAGAATGTATAGTTCAGTGATCAGAAAAACTATCTCCGAAAGAGCCGCTCAAATAAAATGTAGTTTATCACGTGAATAAAGTTATTATGAGATGCAATTTATTGACATTCACGTGAAAAGCTATAGTGTCGTGTCTGCTCGTGACGAACTCATCACAACAAAACACACTTATGACGTCAACAGTGAAGAGTGCAGACATTCATATTTACAACTGACAGTAATTACAATTATTGCTAAGTACACTGTAAAGTAAAATAAACTTTAATAAATAGTTAACTATAAAGTGATCATCGATCTTCTTGTTACGCTTGTAACAAGAATTTTACAAAGATTGTGAAGTCAATTTATATTAAATAATTTACGTTACTCATCAGATATTTTATATTGTATCTTTAGCGTAGTTAAATACCTAGCGATTTAAGATTTTTATTCGTTTGTCTACCTAGAAATTATAATTTTCCCTCTCTTACAGAATAAGGACAGTCCAGATTGGGAGGAATGGGCGGAAACTACAACAAGCGTAGCGGCGCCGCTGCTAGCAGAGCGATGCGCTAGCGGCGAGCTATGTGCGTTGTTGGCGCGACTGTGTCGGCGGAGACCGCGCGCCGCTCCGCTCCCCGCTCTCGCTCCGCCTGTGCGGAGAGTCCTCACCCGAAATGTGGACTTCGCGAGAGCTCCCGACGCGAGGCGACTAGTCAAAGATTATATCAGGTAAATTTGAGCTACCTATATAGAGACTGTCAGCGAAGAACACGCTCCTCTTCACGCCCTCGCCTCATATGTGAGGAGTGTTCCTACCCGAAATATGGACTTGGCGAGAGCCGCCGATTTTAAGTAAACAGAAGCTATGTTCGTGGTAAGTGCGGCTGTGTCGGCGGAGACCGCCCGCCGCGCCGATTCGAAAGTCTTGGAAATCGAAACAATATTAGTCTAATTACTACAAGTATCTTATTTTATTTAGCTAAACTGCAAGTCATCCACTAAGTCTTGCAGTTCAGCTACTACACTACACTTTTTATAGATACAGTTTCGGTACCCCTTACTAACAATATAAATACGAAAGTCTGTCTGTCTGTTTCGCTTTCTCAGCTAAACTGTTGGACCGATTAGAATGAATTAAAATGACCGATTAAATTTTATTTACTCGCGAGTTTTTACTCGCGTTTTAACATAGAATACTTTATATTATGTTAGAACCAACCTCTAAAATACTAAAATAGGGAGTGAAAGTTTGTATTAAAATCAATAATGCTGACCGTGCGAAGCCGGGGCGGGTGTCTAATACTATAATAAAATTTTATAAATAACCGTTCTTGGCATAAATGAGATTTGTTACTCTTTTGCAATAATTTTGTTACCTATTACTTTGCACTACTTATTATTTTGATACGTAGGTACCAAACTAAGCATTTCCTCTACAAAGCGATTAATCAATTCAACTCAAATGTTCTACCGCTCGATATCCATTTTCATACTGTGTGAAGGACTTTATAGTTGTTAAGATTTGGTAATTTAAAATCAGGTCACGGATACAATCATAGATATTTATTGATTTCAACTTATATTAACCAAAAATCGTGGTCTACCGCCGTTTCATTCAAATATTTAATGGGTTAATTAGTTTGGTCATTATATACTTATCACTAATAGCCGAATGGATTAGCTGTACTGACGTCAATGAGTGGTAATGGCAATGCTGCATTTTTTACCAACTTTTACTCTTTAAATTCCCTTTTTGTGTTGCCCTTGAAAGGCATGTTATCTAATCAGTAGCTTGCATCTGAAGGTTCCCATTTGATACTCGTATAACTGAGAGTTTTATCTGTAATAATAACATACGAAATGTTTGCATTGTAAGAATGGATTCTTGAATTCATCCTCAAAGATGCATGTATTTAAATAGAAAAATTACTTTAAATACTACTCATGATAAATCAGGAAAGTTGCTAGCACCAAAAATTATAAAATATATTGGAAATGATCGTAATAATTAAATTCTACATACATACATATAATCACGTCTATATCCCTTGCAAGGTAGACAGAGCCAACGGTCTCGAAAAGACTAATAGACCACGTTCAGCTGTTTGGCTTAATGATAGAATTGAGATTCAAATAGTGACAGGTTGCTATTCCATCGCCTAAAAGAAGAATCCCAAGTTTATAAGCATATCCCTTAGTCGCCTTTGACGACATCCATAGGAAAGAGATGGAGTGGTCTTATTCTTTACTCTATTTGCGCCGAAAAACACGGCAATTTAAGGATTAAAAAAAATTCAAATTGGTTTGGAATCATTGAAATAAAATACAATAGTAGGTATTAACCAACAACAACCAGACTAATAAATCTAAATAATACGGAACGGAACCTATAGCTACATGGAAAATTTTAAATTACCTCAATTTCTCCTAAATGCGTATGCATTTATCATTTTTTAAACATACGAAACAACAGAGTTAACGTCATTGTGGTGATAACAGACTTGCGTATACATTTTATTTCCGGTCATGATTAATGTAGCTCCTTTATCATATCATGTGCAAAGACAGCAAATATAAGAAATACTAGTTATTACAATACCTATAGGTACTTATGGTGGTTTTAATTTTCATCTTTCGTTTATGAGTAGATTTCTAATGAAATAATCTTAGGCTTCAGGTGTCCCATAATTTAAAATATAATGTAATTTTACAAATTTATAAACAATTTATAATGGGACTATTTGACATTTATTACGCGTTGATGTCTTTTGTATGCAAACAAATTTAAAATTTGTAAAAAGTTTTAATTTCTTCTAATGCTTACGTGTCAGTGTATTCATTTTGCATGCAGTCTCCATGCACTGAGTTGTAGACCAACATAGACCGCTGTCCATACAAACCAAAACAGGCAGTTAAACCCAAATAACACTTACAAAATAATAAACATTAATATTATTCTTGCTTTATAGTGCTCTGAGTGCCCACAACTCTGGCGAAGCCCTAGTGCGGCGGTTCGTGGAAGTGACCCACGGAAGTCGCGCGACGTGTCCTCACCCGCGAGCGGCTCCTAACCTGGCTGCCGTGGCTCTGGCCGCCATAGACGAGTACTATCGTGACTGCCCAATGCCGCACAAATGCGACGATCGCGAAGAAGAGGTGTTATGTTTCGCAGACATTCTAGAGCACATGTAAGTAGATCTAACAATTTAACGTAGATACGACCTAACTTGATCCCCGGGCGGAATTGAACTTTACTGCCTTGCTTATCTTACCGAACAACAGCTGCAACTGAGACGATACCTTATGTTAATATTATTTTATTCCAGGTGTGAATACGAAGACTGGTTAATCGTAGTCGGCGCTGTGCTGCAGCCGGTGCCGTTCTGCACTTCTGCTTTAATCTGCCCGCGAGTCAGCAAGCGTCTGCACAGCGTGCTGAGCGCGCTAGCACACGACGCTCGCTGCGCGGCCCACAGCTGCCTGGCGCCCGCGAGAGCCGCGCGCTCCTGCCCCCCCTCCTGGCTGAGGGTGGCCTCGCCTAATAAACCGCAGCTAGATCTCCCTCAACAGAATCTGTGTCAGCTCTGGGGTGATATGGTGAGCTTCTCAATTTCTTTATTTTGAGTTAGGATACAAAACTTGCTGAGCGCATTCTCCCATGACGCTTTTTTGAAAATAATCCAAGGGGAGAAAGCAACGAGAAAAAGGCTTAATGCCTACTATGAGAATTATTATGAACTACATAATTTGTCACAGATAATATAATGCAACAAAATGACATCTAATACTTACTACTTAGGTATTTTTAATTTTTCAGGTTGGCAGTTTGTTAAGATGTTGTAGTAAAAGAAAAAGTTTTCTACAAAGCTTGAGTAAACAGTTACCTGATTTCGTTCTAGTCGCATTAAATGCACACGTAAGTTGTTACTACATTCCCAGAGTCTTATCTATAAGAACCATCTAAAATCCAATTTCACTAATATTGTTTTTTCTTGCAGCCATCAGCTTTAGAAGCCCTATGTTTAATGTTAGAATGGGAAGTGATAAGTGGAGAACAGACTCAATTAGAAATAATAGCAGCATTACAAGGAACGGAACTTGGGCAAACTTATTATAAAGACTTGTGTGAAAGACAAAAGAACCTTGAGAGGCTGGTGAGTAACCCAATCAGGTCATCAATCAATCAAAATCAGGTTTATCGGCCTTTTTACTGAACTGTAGGTACTTGGAATACAACCTGGCTTTTACAACCTTCTACTTATTTAAACTTCTTGCACCAAAAATAAATTGACTTAATTAACCCCTTTAAATTTACTTTGCAATGGCAATGCTGTTTTTCAAGGTCTCCAAGGTCCTTGAACCGTTAATAGGGCTATATAAGAAAGTTAGCTAAGCTTGTGTGTGTATTGTGGTAAAAAAAATACTAACTTTAACACTAACTAAAGTTGCCTTTTTTTCCCCGCAGCAATCCGAAGGTGGACCGCGACGGTTGGCGTTGCCCGTGCGAGCGACGGACGCGGACGTGGGCGCTCTGCTGCAAGCCGGCGCTCTCGGCAACCTCGAGTGTCTCTCTCTAGCCTTCACTAGCGTCACTAGTGAATGCGCACAACACCTTATAAAGGTAAATCGGCGAAGATCTGTGAATTTTATAGAGTACCCTGGCAACCACGAGTGCTAAACTCTAGCCTGCACCAGCGTCACAAGTAAATGCGCACACCTTATAAAGGCACAGATTAAAAAACGTGTCAGTGTTAAGGTAAGTATTGGCTAATTTTATGGAGTAACTTAACCTGAATTCTCTCTGTCTAGCCCTCACTAGCGTCACTAGAAAATGAGCACACCTTATAAAGGTAAAATAGGTGAATTTTATGAGTAAACTAAATTAGTAACCTCAAGTATGTTAATGCGTACAACACCTTTTTAGTCCCGGTTACATCCTCACTCATCTCTGTGCAGAGGAGCCCAGAGTGCTTTTGACCATGATCTTGGATTGGGTAAGTCTAAGTTTTTACACGAAGCGACTGCCATCTGATATCTTATTTCGAAATAAATGATCTACACGGAAAAGTCACTTTTACTACATACGAATTAACCGGTCTATATTTGGTGTATTCCAGTTGCCCTCCCTGCGGTACCTAAACTTGTGGTCTACTAAATTCGGCGACAGCGGGTTGCAACTGATTGCAGAGCATTTGCCGCGCTTGCAAGTTCTCAACCTATGCGAGACACCGGTATCGGACGAGGGGATAGAAGCTTTATCAGGTAGGTAAAACCCTATTAATTTTTCTATCTGAATCTCATTTCCATCATTAAGCCATCCAGCTGAATGTGGCCTAACAGTCTTCCCAAAACTATTGGCTCTGTTTACCCCATGAGGGATAAAAAAAGTGTTATATATGCGCCTATGAGCACATAATAATGAAAAGGACCTTTTATGAAAAACATCATAAGTATTTTAGATTTTAGAATTTTAATAGGAATATTCTTAAAATTAAATATAAAATTATTTTTTGTAGGGTTGTCAAATTTGCGACGGCTGAATCTGAACAGCACGAGGCTTTCAGCAGAAGCCTTCGAGATTCTACGGCAAAGGCTCCCGCTTCTACAAGAATACGACATCCGCTACACAGAGGCTTGGTGACACCAGACGCCCGAAGAATTTGCTATCGCCCTTACGGCCGAGATGATAAGCATGATGCAAGAAATATATAACAGCGACTAAACTTAAAAAGAACAACAAACTGAATATTGGTCGTGCATACAATTTGACTTTATAAATACAAATGTTGTTGTGTATCAAATATATATATAAATATTTGTTAAAAAATTGCAAGCTAAATGTATGAGTAAAAAATCAATTCGTATTTGCACCACATTGTCTGTCTGTTCTAATTACCTATAGATATTGTTTAGTAGTCAATACTTGCATTGAATTTTAATAGCAAATTTCCTAAAACTGTGTCATTAAAGATTGTAAACACACACTGCACTGTACCTTTTAATTATGTTTAATTCTAAGATAAATCACTAGTCCTGCCTTCCACTAATAAAACCTGAATTGATTAAGGCCAAGTAGTGCTCTGTTTTAAACGGTTTCCTCTCTCTTTGAATTCGAATTTATAGTCAATAATATTTGATTTAATGTTGTTGTAAACCGATATATATTGTAGAATAACTGCTGGTAGTCCTTATTAAGTATTTATTCATGTTTGCTAATTCATAAAAAATATTACAGTAGATATTAAATATAAAATTGTCTAATTTAAAACTTGGAGGGAATTTTGTATGTTATGAAGCGTTCATTCTAAATACTATTTACCGATAAATATCAACAGTTTTAGTATAAAACTTTACGGCCTATAAGTGTACAACTAAAGTTACGATATCAATGTTCAATGGCCATGTTTAAAATTATTTGATATAATCACTGTTAACGTATTATAGCGTAAGTATTTATTTTAATTATAACAATAGTGTAACATTTGTACAGATAAATGTAGTATCTACAACTATTTATGCTTAGATAACTGATAATATTCTTAATGTTAAGATATAAAGACGCGAATTTTTGGGCTGTGAGAAAAGTACCAACACGAGTGTTAACATTGTGGAAAGTTAGTTTGCCCTTAGAAGGATTATTTCAAGAAATCAAAAGTGTAAATAACAATACAATCTACTTATCGTTAATTGCACTTGTCCTTCAACCAAAGAGTACGTGAGGCTATTTAATATTTTCTATTAAGTGAAGTTGAAGTAGTGTTAATATCAGTCTGCAATGCTTTCCCATGGAGTTTTAACATTCCTTTCTAGTTGCCATTTCAACAGGTACCTACATTTACTTAGCTCTTTAGCTAAAAAGACTTATTTAGTTCAGGTCAGACCTACCCCCAACAAATTAAATTTAATTCTCTAAAATATCAAAAAGCAACCGCTTTTTCACATTTCCTTACAATTTTGTGTGGTTTGGGGGTAATGAACAAGGTTCGCCTTTAGTAAACCAGTCAAGTCAATATTCACAACAGGTGAAAAATTCTTTTAAAATAAAGTTATATATAGCTTCTATAAGTATTCCGCCCAATTACTTAAAAAATATAAAAAAGTGAATAATGGTGGAAAAAAATACAAAAGTATGTATGTAGTGTTGTTGTTTTGGTGTCTATCAAAGAACTTTTAGTCAAAACACTTAAAATTAAAAATATTTAATTTCGAATAAATAATAAAATGGAACTAGGCGGGCAGCCCTGTCGAGCGTTTTGATACTGCGAGGGTTGTAGCAGAGTTATTGAGCAGATTTACAATAATACTGTGTGTCCATAAATCATTACCACATTTTTTTCACTTTAGTGTACCTATATCCCATCATTGATGTTTCCGAAATTCTGTAGGGCGATGGAACAAGTGCCATAAGTAGTTAGTAAGCTAACCGTTGTAGTAATTATGAATAAATTGTTGTAGTGTACAGTTTTGTCTAGATAGCACAATTATTATTGAATTTGAAACCACCTATGAATACATTTTAGCCCGTCCACCGATATAGAATAACACATATAAAAAAATGGGAATTGCCCTAGCTTAACCCCGGTGAGTCTTCTTTAACTACCATCCAACTTCAATTTAAGTGGTCGTTTAAATGGTCAAGCTAAAATGTACGTCATAGTTAGCACGTAGGTTTATACAGTCTTCTTGTGTGCGTTGTACAGTATTTTGATCTTGGACAATATGGTATAAAACATTACTCAAGATGGCGCTATGTATGAACTGAATTATTATTGAATTTAGTGTCGTAAAGAGGTATAAGACTTATCCGCTATGTGAAGCATGAAAGTTTTTAATAAAATCAGTTTTAAGTACGAAATCGTTTCATTTAAAACAGAAATTTTTTTTTCAATGAAGTAAAAGACCTTATAATTATTAAGGAATATATTTGAGTAGTTTTTCAATACTATAGTGTATGATACAATATTATTTCATAAAATTTACACTTTTTCATCACCTCTTAATTTATGATTTCATCCCCATTGATGATATTAAATGTTGTTATATCTATTTACATATCTAATTTTATTTAAGCACTAATAAAATTCAGTAAAAAATATCCCAACACAAGTAATAAAGAGATAAACAAATTACAATAGTAAAAACTACAGCTGTTCAATAATAACATCACAAGTAAAATTTGAAAAGTACTTAGAGTGTTAAAGAAATTTCTAAGTAAGACATAGCATGAATGGAAATAATTTTATAAATTGATGATCTTTCATTAAAAAACAAAATACAGACAAGTTCTGCTCGAGACTACTAGACATTGTCAATCTCGGACAAATAGATCTTTAAATTTATCACGTTTAATTGTGATTCTTGTAGTTAAGGTAGGCTGCAATATATTTCACTAAAATAGGACATTAAACGATAACTAAAATAAATGAAAAAAAAAGTAGGTACCGCACGACATTATTTGAAATCGTAAAGGGAAGTAACTTTCGTCAAAGATACTCTACATACAGATACAGGCTTATCTAAATTAAGACTTCCTGATTTTTTTTGTTTAGTTAATGGTAGGCATTATTTGTCTGTATTGAACGAAAGTTACTGCTTAAATGTTGGAAAAAAAGAGTATATAAACATCGTAATAAAAAACATTTATTTCAATACATCAAAAGCGGAGTGCCTTTTATTACTCCATTTTTATAGTTCAATACGGCATTTACTTTATCACTTTCCAGAATATATCAAATTTTTTTTAAACAATAGCCGATTGGAATTTACCCTTAGGTTTGCAGAATTAATGATGAATCTTTTTTACAAATAATAAAACCAGACTCCTTGTACATAATTTATGTTTATTAATAACTACATCTTTATGCGATACTCATCGTCAAATAGTCAATGTTACCTTATTTATTTATATACTTATCCCTGTCATTCACATTCATTATATCACTGCCTCTTTTAACCCATCGTTTGACAATTAATTAATAAAATACGTACCTACTGTTAAAAATAATGAAAATTAAGACAAGATCAATGAAATGACTCCCGTTTTAATTTATAACAAACAGCTCCAAATTATAATAGTCTAAAACAATAAATTTTAAAATTTTCTAAGACAAAAACTATGAATGACAAAGTCTATACATAAGAGTTCGTCCTTAATTATATTAAATGATAAACGGTAATAAAAATGGCTGTAAGTTTAATCAGTTCTTAACCAATAAAGTGATTATTTTAAGAAATTTACTCAATGTTGAAACTAAGAATTTACTCAAACGTTGCGTACTTATTAAATAATGTAATTTACATAAATAAATCTATAATTTCTTAACAGGCTATGTTTACATGAATTTCTTTCAACATAAAGTAGTGGCACTCATTTACTTATATTTTGTGCCATAATAAACCTAAATATAAAATCAATCAAAAGGATTTTAATAATTTGACAAAGGATTTTTTATATATTTCTGAGTTGTTAATGGTTGTCTCATTTTTTAAATATAAATAATTAACTACCACGCAAATTCATAAATAAACCAATCTTACATAATAAACCTAAATATAAAATCAATCAAAAGGATTTTAATAATTTGACAAAGGATTTTTTATATATTTCTGAGTTGTTAATGGTTGTCTCATTTTTTAAATATAAATAATTAACTACCACGCAAATTCATAAATAAACCAATCTTAATACTGATTAAGTAGTGACTGTAGCTAATAATCAACCCGAAATTGTCTCTACAATAGAATTTTCTCTTAACATAAAACACGTTTTATGTCCTTGTATGCGTCATTAATTTTAAATTTCTTGGCTGGGCATTTTCCTTTTGGTTGGGAAGAACCTGCGCTGTTATGAAAAGAATTTATGATTTCTCTAGCGGCTAATGGGGACGTGTTACCGCTATTTGGTGAAAGCAGCGAAGACTGCCCACATGATCTCGCAGGCGTCGGGCCTCATGGCCTCAGCCTCGAAGTCCAGGTCGAGCAGGGCTCGCACTCGCCTCGTCGCGAGCTCGTAATCTTCGTCCGAAAGAGGCGCGAAAGCATTCTCCAGTACGTCGGCAGAGTGTGCCAACATCAATAGTGCGAGCGAGCGCTTATCTGCATGGGCCACGTCTGTTATTGATCGACGTAGGGCAGCTTCTTGTACCTATGATTTGAGATAACAATAATATGAAATCAGCGCCCGGGTGAGAAGCATTGGAATAATTTTAATATTGGAATAGATTGAGCTGGCAACTTTATTCCAACCCGTTTTAACGAATATTTAAAACGATAACGATGCGAAACACCCGATTCTGCTGATTATGTTCAGTGTTTACTCTAAGAGTTGAACTTGTAAAACAACATTTGCATTTCATTAAAACATTCGCATTCAATGAATTCCAATAAACTAAAACATCTTGTTATAAACATCGGAGAAATCTGATAAAGAATTAAATTAACAGGATAAATTATAGTAAAGAATATATTGTAAAAATAAATTATGAATGAGATTCATTGATTTCAAAAAATTGTATCATGGATGGATTGGGTTACCCCAATTTTCTGGTCAATCTTAAAATTATGGAGGCATAAAAGATAAAACTTTTCAAGTAAATAATCAAATAAAGATAAGATTACTAAATGCCTAAAAATATCAAGACATATTTACGTTAATTTTATATTTTCAAGAACATGATAATGCGTGTGATGATTCATATAGGTATATGAATTACGAGAAACATGATGTTCACAAACTCAATTTATACCTGGCATTGATAAAATATACCGGATATCATGGAATAGTGTGGTACTTAGCTATAGTATGAAAGAATATTTACTTGTACTGAAACTTTGAAGCTAAAAACCGTAATTGAAAATATGCTGCGATGTGGGAGACACTCATCTTACAAAATGTACACTAAATGTAGAATAAAACTTTTATTCTTACCTTTTTCACCAAGCGACATTTGACCACATTATCTGTAAGCGGGTGCGTGGTCATATCAAATAGCAAGAAGTTCTGTTTCTCTGTTGTAAGCACCCCTTTTTCTACAAGATTTTTTGCCAATCTTTCTCGAACATTTTTCAATTGATATTTTAGCTTCATAGGATTCCAAGTCTCACCTGTTAGTGAAAAAGTAATTACTTCAATTATTACTAGTTTACGATCGAATTTAATTACGCCTTCTAAGTGGAAAACCCATTCATTAGCTATTCAGTCCGATAGTGTGTAAAAAAAAATCCGACCAAGCCAATCTAATAATTACTTTATTTTTATTAAATTAAACTTTGAAAGGTATACCTATCTACAACTAAAAATTATGTATTAATCTTAAGGGTCTACCTATTGCAATAATTAATGTATGACACCACTTTATATTTTTGTTTTTATTGTGTTGTTGTTGTTATAGCCACAACCGAAATACATAATCTGAAAATTTTAGCTTCTTAGCTATCATGGTTTATGAGATACAGTCTGGTGACAGGTAGACAGACGGTGGAGGCTTAGTAACTCTTAGTAGGACAAAAGAGATAAATTTCAAACACTTTTCTCAAGCTAGAGGTATGTTTATGCCAATCTAGAAGAGAAATGATTGCAGTAATTGGCTAATATCGCATACAAGTATCATTTTTGACTGAAGACTGACAATAACACATGCTGCAACATTACTAGTAATAATGCAGAATGAGTTTAGTAGGATTTTTACAGCAAGAAAAGTTAAATAAAACCTACACAACAAACTTGACCTTAGCATATTAGTGTTTTCGACATACATTGTATAGACTGTACTTAATGAATGAAAAATATTTTTGGTTTATTTTAAAAATATTTAAATTTTGCCAAAATTAAGAATTCATATAGGTATTTGGACATTGTACTATGTATTTTATTATACTCCTGCAAAAGCGTGTATACTTAGGTGATAAACTAGCCACAATATCAACAACACGACAACTCTAGCGATAAATGTTCTTTCATCATCACTATCACTACATAGTATAAAACAAAGTCGCTTTCTCTGTCCCTATGTCCCTTTGTATGTGTATTATGTTAAATCTTTAAAACTATGTACCTGATTTTGATGCGGTTTTTTTAATAGATAGAGTAATTCAAGAGGAAGGTTTATATGTATAACTAGCGACCCGCCCCGGCTTCGCACGGATGCACAGCCGATACTAAATATATCTCTATTAGAACTAACTAAAGGACCGCCCGCAAAGCGGCTAACTAAGTCTTGCTCACGTCGCAACGGGCCGTGCAGCAGAAATAGTAATATTTTAATTTCACCACAACTTCAAAACCAAACGTCCAATTTTAATCATTCAAAGACCAAATATTATCTACATAAACTGTACTTATTGATGAAATTATATAATAATATTTATTTTGATAAGGATTTATAGTATGAGTAAAAAAACGCGTTTAAATGTAGACCAAAAAGAATTCAAGATTTTTAAATAAAAATGTGGTGGTTGTGCCTCATTCGACATTGTGTCGCGGACTTTTTTGTAGATATTTATAAGATCTACAATTAATTAAAACATTTTATGGTTCTATCTTTTGTAGTTTAGGCAGCGTACGCAAAATTAGTAACTTTTTGGTTGATTTTTTTCAGTTTGTGTCCGAAAAATCCAAATATATTACGGAACCCTATTTTTTTTTCAAAATAAAATATAGTCTATGTTACTTGGGGATAATGTAGCTTTCGAATGGTGAAAGAATTTTTAAAATCGGTCCAGTAGTTTTTGAGCCTATTCATTACAACCAAACAAACAAAGTTTTCCTCTTTATAATATTAGTGTAGATAACATCCATTAAATAGTGAAGAAATACTGTTATTTTTGAGGTCTCTAATGTCATGTCTTTAATTATAATATTTTTTTACGTTTACATTGCAAACGCAGGGTGAACCCTACGAGATTTATCAAAATAATGTACTAATTATTTGTACACATTGACAAGGTCTACAGAAAACTCTGCGATGGTATAATGTGTCTGTCTCTAATAATATACAAATAATAGCATATTTTGAAGCAGTTTTAACCAATACAGCATTTATCCTTATCCAATTATGTATCCAAAATCTTAAATATATTGTTGATTTAATATTGATCTTTTTCTGAAGTGTATTTAGTATCAGCATTGCAACTGTGCGAAGCCGGGGCGGGTTGCTAGTAATTGTTAAAATGACTTGATGTTATACCATATAAACCCAATGCAATTCCCTTTATATAAAAATGTGAATAATACAATAAATAGTGAATCCAAAGATTGTATTAATAGGCTCCTCTCATAAGAAGTGAGGACACAATGAGGACTAATGCATGGAGATGATGATGATATTACTATACATATAATATTAAAGTGTGTTGGCATCAGTCCAATCCAGGGTGTGTACCCTAGATCATTTTGTGAGGTAGGGAACTTGTGTAAGTTCCCTACTTCACAAAATGATCTTTCACGCTATGACACCATGAGCAATCAATAGTATAATATGAATTGTGTGAATTTTGATACTAAACATTTTAGCAATTACTTGGTTTATATGATTAATGTGACAGTGCTATAATTTCCAATGCCTACTAAATATAAACAATGAAAGCCCACACTTTTATGGTTTGAGTCTTATGAGACTGTGTAATTGATACCTACCACTAAGATACTCAATCCAACTCTGCACAGTCTCTGGTGGTTCTGTCTCTTTCATATGTTTCAAAGCTTCGTCTAATAAAACATCTCCAGTAGGTGTGTCTGAGAAAAAAAAAATTAAGATTAAGAAGTAGAAGGACCTTTACAGTATTATTTTGTATTATGAACATATAGGAATTAATTTACTGACATGGCTATAATGAACCCGTTAAACCAATGATGGATTTTGTAAAAGAATTGCATAAAATATATTTTTAACTACCCACTCCAGCTTCACACAGGTGGCATTTTTATATATAAAACTTCCTCAGAAAACCATCTTTCCATCAAGTCAAACAGGAACAAAATCAGCCCACAACTTTCCCAGGTTATGCATACATACAAACAGGAAAAACAGGGACCTTCACTAATATGTAGTGATGATGTGGGAATCAAATGATATATAAAATTTTACATGACAAAATTTCACATAAAAATCGGTTTGAAATAAAGGGCAAAACATGTGTACAGCTAGTGTGCTCAAATCACATGGTATTATTTGGATCACTGTTAACTATTAACATACGTTGGGTCTTTCTTTACCATTGTTACATTGAAAGGTGTCAAGAACAATAAATAATACAAAGTACAGTTATTTAATTTCAAGATGCTTAAAATTTTTAATAACAAAACTGTTTACTGATCAAGTTCCTTTCTCCAAAGAGATAAGGAGGGGGTATATATGTATTATGTAAGTTATAGATAAAAAGTGTTGGTTTAAGAAATACTTGCTACCAAAAATAAAAATAATTTTAATAAATAACCATTGTTTCAGTGAGTAGATGATAATTGATAAATATAGAATAAACAAACCTGATTTCACGATAACTTTTCTAGAAAGTAATCCTTTTCTTCTCATACCAGCTCTCTCTAATTCTATACGACCTCGTAAGCCCAATTCAATTAAGATACAGCCTCTTAAACCACTTGATATACAATCATTCCAAAAAGATGTATAACCCTGAAATGGCCATAGTAAAATTCGTCAGCAACATTTAATATACGATTGTAAGTTTACAAAAAACAGTACTATACCTCTTTGTCCTTTAACCCTAAAAGCAGTACTTCTTCCATTAGAGTCAATCTTGTTTCCTTGGAATCACCATCATCATAACTTTTATCACTTTTCTTATCATCGTCGTGGTTTTCTTTTACTGTTCCATCAGAATTGCTGTCCTTTATTACGTTCCTTCTTTGTACCAATCCTTCCGTTCGATTCATTTTCAGCGCATTTAATCGAGGTGAGTAATTAATCAAACTTAAATAATGTAATAACGGTAAATAATGAGATTATTTTTGTAAAATTTTGTTGTACAAATCGTTGACGTTTACTGCTCGCTATGTGTTGAAAACATGGCCGAACATTACGTTTCGTTACACACAAATATACAATACAGTATTTGTTCTTTTGTCTTTAATAAATTAAATTTATAAAAGATAGAATAAAATAAAATGTGTGCAGAAATATAAAATAAAATGTGTGCATGTACCTATGTTTGATTAATATTTAAGATGAAGTTATTTAATATTAATACTTGGCAAGTACATCTTCATGTTCTTATTTTAAACTAAAAAGAAATCTTTTTTTATATGGTAATATCGATCAACATTTTAGGCGGGATACCGAACTTTTGTATTCGTGGTGTATATGTCGCAGGAAAATGAAGTAAGCAGAGATTTCGCGAAATCCCTAGGGATATCACGAAATCACGGCATATGTTGAATATTCTTATTTACGACGCCTCCTTACTAAAATAGTCAGTGAAATGTCGTTTCACTAAATTAAATCTAGTGAAATGTCAGAAAAACGGATACCTCCGAGTAAAAATCGTCCAATGTATAGGTCGCGCGGTGGTTTAAGAACGCTCGGCAAAAGTAGAAGGGGCATGCGCAGTGATCAAATTTTAGGTCTATTAGGTGCGACGAGGAGAGAGGGGGGGCGGGTGTGCGCCGACGGCGACACGTATTGGTGGATTAGTCACTCTTTACTTCCCGCGTTGAGTTCGCGCGTCCCGTGTCTCTTGGGTACTGTTGCGTACAGATTGTTTTATCGTATTAATAGTAAGTCGTAATGGGAACAAATGCCAAAAAATAAAATTTACACATACACACTTTTGCATTTATAATATAAGTAGGGATACACACTTTCGCATTTATAATATAAGTAGGGATTATAAGTATTTATAAGGCACAAAATCCATACTAATATTATAAGATATGGATATAATTAAATAACTGAGTTAAAACATAGGCTACTTTTTTTTTGGAAAATCACGCGGGCGAAATTGCGGGACAACAGCTAGTATTAAATAAATAAAAAAAACATTTCCCTTAGCATTTTTGAGCGCGAATGTACACATGCGCCGATTGCCCCCACTATTTTTGCCGAGCGTTCTTTAACCACCGCGCGACCTATAACTCTCTCCCTCTCTCTACCCAAACGGACACAAGTGGGAGCGGCAGGAAGCCGCCGTGGAAGCGGCCGCCGCGTCACGAATATGAGCGAGGGCAGCTCATGCTCCTGGCAACGAAGCGGTAGGCGATGGCACCGTGTGGTTTTAGTGGGTTCAAACCCCACATAACCCGTCCGGTTTCCCGTACCCGGCGGGTAATCGAAGGTCTTTCCACACGAAAACAAAATGTTAGGTTAGGTTAATTATTATGTAAGTACTTTTAAAAGGACTTAGCACGACCCTTTTTCATTCTTTATTTCACTAGATTTAGATGAGTGAAATGATATATCACTAGATTGAAATAGTATTTTGTCATATCACTAATATTTTTTTAGTAAGAAGATGTATTAAATAGGAATATTCACCATCTTCCATGATTTCGTGAAATACCTACCTAGGGATTTCGTGAAATCTCTGATATCCTCATTTCTCTGCGACATATATAAAGTACTTAGGTGTATTTACCCAAACAGGTATTTCCATTGTAGTTCTAAGATTTGTGCTTGTTTGACTTTAAAAATGTATTAGGTACCTATATGTATTAATTATTTAGCATTTATTCTCAGAAAGTGTTCTTTGTTGGGTACCTAAAGATATTAAAAGGTAGATACCTACCACATGGCGGCAGTTTTGATGATGAAGGTTTGATGAGCTCATACCGTGTGCACCGTAAGTATATTGGTGTGCACCATGCAGGAAAACGAAAATTTGTTTTTTTTCGCCCTCTACTCTGGGCAGGTAGGTATGTCTTTCTGATCATGTAAGGTACCAACTTGAAAACGCAAAATTTTAACTAGAAGGTAGGCATAAATTAACTATATTAGAGAAAAAAGATTGTATTTTGATTTGATATAGGCTGACGTCGTGTTAATCAGGTATTATTTTGGATGCAAAGTATCATACTGCTAACGTTATTGCAGTGGATTATCAATACCTACTTATATCTAAGGGAGAGTTCCTGCCAGATACCTACCTAAGTATAGTTGAATGCTATACGAACATAAGTAGTTCAACATAGCTGTGCTTACTACATCTACCTTAGCCTTTTTTGTCGATTCACTGCCTATCACAAATCACAACACATTGCTGTGTGCTGTCTGATTTGTAATAGCTCTTTATTGAAATAATCAAAATATCTAAACCACGGAATTAAAGTAATGCAGTGTTAGTAAGGAGTGAGACAAGAGTTGCATTTTTCCCCCTGGCTCTTCAACATATATGGAGAAAATATCATTCGGACGACCATCGAAAACTGAGAAAGGTGATGCTGACCACGAGAGAATGACCGGAGAGAGAGAGAAGTATTTTTAAATATTTATAAAAATACAAATGCTTTTCAAGCTTCAAAACGTTCGCGTGTATGAAAAACTAATTTTGAGATAAAAAGTACCTACATTTTGTGTTATATCAGGTTATATTCTACCCGTGTACTACTTATGTACTTACATAATTTCTTTAAAGTCCGTCCAGTTGCTTTTACTAATAGAAATAACAAACACATCCTTACAAATTTTCGCAATTATTGTATTAGTAAAATTATGTACCTTTGTAGTTCGATGGGATAACCTATGAGGTACTTTCGAGAATAAAAAATATGTTGTGATCCCTTATTATTCCGATTTCTATATTTCGACTCGACTGCATACTATTTGTCAAATCTAACTATAATATAAAAATGACAACGCCTGGGCCAATTTGGCCAATTTAAAAAAAAATATGTTTTTTAAGTTCGAGGATGGTTATTATATAGAGAATACAACTAACAATGGAAAGTTCTTAATTAAATTACATAATAAAATAAATGAGTTTTTTTCCGGTCGCACGGATTCCGGTTTCTGATATTGTAACTTGTAATATTAGGTATTTATTAATTTGATTAGGGCTGATAGCTAAAAATACTGTAACAATAATAAAGCACACGATGATAGATGATTTCGATTATGTCCGTTTATATCCGGTTGTCTGAATTAAGTTGGTACCTAGGTAGCGCCCATAACATTGCTGTGGCATGGCTAATCCACTGAGCTCAAATTTAATACGAGTTTTTTGATAAGATAATGTGAACTGTAGATATTTTAAGAACCAAGTGAAATGAAGTAAATCATATTGATATCTATAGCTAGTGTGTAGGTATTTATCAGTTCAGGCTGAGAAAAGGAGCGCGCTCGTGCGGACGTCGCGTTCTTATTGTTTGGCGCGTTCAGTCTCATCGTTACAGCACGCGCAGAGAGTATGAGTGTGCCGGAGGAGACTTTCAGGATGGATCAGGAACTTAAACAGAACACGGTAAATTTCTAAATGTTAAATCATGTTAGACAGTCTTAGTTTCATATAAAGCTTCTAATTAGATGAAGAAACTAGTACTTACCTAATTTGACTATATATTTATTTACTTCCATGGTTAATCAAATATCAGTACCTACTTAAGTAAATCTGTGTCATTTGTCTCGTTTATAAACATTCTTAATTAAATAAATAGTATTTTTTTATTAAACAATTGAATAAAGTGATATGAGTAGATAATTAATGACGTAAAATTTAAGTTCTAAACCTTATTAAATTAATAGATTAGGTGCATTATTCTACAGATAAATTAATTACTATCTTATTTTATATTTTACTCATTACATTAACTCTATGCCATCAACTCATAGGATGAAGCGAACTTTAATCCCATGCACGTATATCGTATGATTTGTACAGTCTACCTTAACAAAAAGGTGGATTATTTTGTTGGAAAATGAGTCTAATGAAACTGTAGCCTAAGGTGGAGGAAAAATTATTTCGATAGACGGCATACGTAAGCGCTTGTAGGCAAGTCGCCAGTTGGCTGTCGCAGTTGCTTTGCTTCGGTCGCAGAAAACTGTGTTTTCCGTAACGTGGCGACCTACACAGGGTCATAGAGCGCGTCTCTACTAGTAAAAATGATTAAATTTAGTGATATTCAGTGCGGTGAATTAAGTCGGGCATAAATACTTAACAGCAAATATTAGATGAGATGAACAACGCTTAAATTTTTTGCAATTTATTTAACTTTGTGAAGTTTAATAAAGATTTGCCGATTTAAATGATAGAGGTATGTATTAAAACATTTATAAGTATGTTTTATTCCTATGTTTACTATGATTTGAATACTTCGCGAATTTATTTAGCGCCTTAATGCATACCTGGCTAGTGTTCACTGCACCTACCAAAATAAATGATAAACATTGTATTCACGCACTTGAATCTTAGCATATGCTATTGCTCTACTATTTTCGGCATAGGTCGGCATGCGCCGTACGCTGCCCGTGTCATTATATGAAAATGGAACATTAGCATAGCCAGTGGGCCAATGGCCCGTTATCAGCCGTTATTTGACCGCACCCGAAATTATCATAAGAGTGTACTTTCTGCATGGATGCACTAATCGGCAAATTGATCTTGACTAGGCATTCAAGCTCTTGCCTATTTAATGAAGACTTAGAGACATGATTTAATCACCTTTTAATTTAACATAATCTTCAAGACTTGATCGGTTTTACTAAATATAGAGTACCTTCTTACTTTAAATAAAGATTAGTATCTAAGGATAGGTATGTACTTACGTACTATATAGGTACGAGTAATAAAGGAATTTTAAAATACAGTAATACTTCTAACACAATCATTTTTAAAAGCATGTCATCATCATCAGTATATTTCAAGAGGAAACTAGGAACCTACCAATATATTTATTGCCTAGCTGTGCCCGCGACTTCGTCCGCGTGGAATAGTTATTTTAGGCATCATTGAAGCCCTCGAGGTTGAATAATTTGCCCCGATTTTATTCACATTCTCCTTTATTTAATAGCTCCTAATAGTTGCAGCGTTATGTTATATAGCCTAAAGCCTTCCTCGATAAATGGTCTATTCAACACAAAAATAATTTTTCAATTCGAACCAGTAGTGCCTGAGATTAGCGCATTCAAACAAACAAACTCTTCAGCTTACACTATACGCTGAATTGTTTATTTGATAGTAAATGAAAGAAAACCTCGCCCCTTTTTTCATCCTCGAATAATGAAAAAATATACTATATTTATATTCATCTTACAATTGGTTATTTTTTTTTTTGGCATTTTACTTGTAGATCAATAATGTTACATTGTAGTTGTAAAAGAACTTTGGACTAAGTCTTTTATTAGATATAGTTTTTTTAGACATTTGACTGAAAAATACTATGTAAAGTCATATTTCCTCTATGGTAGGGATAAATGAAAGGTGCTAATACTTATTCATTTTACATTTAAGACATTCGAAATTAAATCTGGTAACGAGAAAACGGATATTAAGCATATTGTCAAACCATCTTTGTATCGTTAATTATAACAGTTTGCGCGGGTAATAAACCACCTCAAAGCGGACACTGTTATCGTGGCATTATCTTATCATTACCCACCAACAAGCCAAGATCAGTGAACGTTAGCGTCACGAATACACATTGCAAAAAAATATCCTCTGCAATTCGTATCCCAGCTTCAAATTATCCATTAGACATTTACAAAACTCGATATGGCTTTGAAAGTAGGTACCTATATAGAGTTTAGAATACGATGTTAAACTCACACACAAACTTGAAATAGGTCTTCTCTTATAATATATTCTAATAAACGGTTAAAAAAAACATTTTATTTTAACGTTGATAAAACACTTTTCCGGTTTGAAACACATCGCCCACAAAACCTATGCCACTTATATTAATATTCACCAGTTTAGTTTATCTCAAAATTACTAAAATATATACGTGACTGTTGCTGTAAGAACGATCTCAGTAAGTCATTGTCATCCATGACCCTAACCCATTGATAACTCTATGACACTCGGATAACTTGTACCTACAATACAAAATTTCCAATCCAGATACGTACCCAGATACTAATGTTTTGCTTAAAACTTATATTATTGTGGTTTATACTGCACAGTGCCTTTACCAGACTCTTTCAACTCTGTCAGGGTAATCTAATCTAACTTGGATCATGTCGTGAAATGACTTCTAAAATGACTACTAATGCAATATTCATCTATAGTATATCATCTTGAACAACCTAAGTCTCTATTGAATCCTTGAAAAGATATAATATGAAAAGGTATAACAGGTAAATAGTAAATAAGGCTTAGTATAGTTTGGCGGGTCGGTGTATGCATTACAATAATAATTCTAAAATAAACAAAACGAAAGTATATTTTCTATGAATATTTAGGTAGGGTCATTACGTCATTAGATCCACTAACTTTCACCACGAACCACGGCGAGACGGCGTGGTTGACGGACGTAAACATGTTTGCTGTACCTTCTACCGTTACCATAGGTTGAACAACCATATTTTTTAATTTTAATAATTTTATTACATAAAGAGAGGGTAGTCACTGCGAAGAAAAAAATAAATAAATTCGAAAAAGATTTAGATAAGTAATAGGCACGGAAACTTTGGGAGGATTGAGTTCGCCCCAAATGAAATTGAAAACTTGTGATTGATAGTAATGATAGGTACCTACTGCAAGACTTTTTCTAATAAACGTAGGAATAGCGTGATAATGCTGTAAAAATCGACATTGCTACCTACGTAGCGAAAATTCATTAATTAAAACACTACTTGTTATAAAGAGTGTTTACATTAGCAGATAACAGTGCAATGCACCAACATAAAGAAGCTTTTTAAGCCTCTTGTTGGTCTTATATTTAGCCTTTTATGAACTAAAACTGGTTACACCGGATAATAACAAGTACTAACCCTGCTTGGTTTTATTTGCTGTCGAAGAAATGTCCATCATTGGTTTCCAAAATAAGATGATTTGAAGTCGAAGCTTAAAAATAAATTTGCGCTTTCCATCCCTAGTGCAAATGAACAAATAATATTGATAAACTTTGTCATGGCTAAACATAATCTATAATAATTTATTACCTTTACGTCCTGTTTATTTTTACTTATTCGGTTCGTCGTTATCTTATATAAGTAATTCTCTTTATCTGTTTAATTTTATTGTAGGTATAGCTAAACAACACAGTTCTTAAAATGTATATCCTACTACTATTATAAAGGCGAAAGTTTGTATGGATGTTTGTTACTCTTTCACGCAAAAACTACTGAACCGATTACCATGAAATTTGGTATGTAGGTAGCTGAAGACCCAGAATAACACATAGGCTACTTTTTATCCCAGAGTTCCCGCGGGATTGATAGGGTTTCCATGCGGACGAAGTCGCGGGCGGCCTCTAGTAATTATTATAAACCAAAAATTGCATCATGGTGGTGGGCTTTTGAAATTCCAGTCTTTGATTAAGGCTTCTTCCTCTTCTACCACTTTTGGTGATCTTGTGTCCAACTCGTCTAGTAAAATTACGATAAATACCTAGATACTGTAAGGTATGTCATGCTGTTACAGTGCTACGGCCATGTGCCAATGACTCTTTTCTGAGTTATGAAAATTAGTTTGAGTGCTAACCAATGCTCTTATAGAGAGGGAAACATTGTGAGGAAACAGTTCCGGCAACTGAACCATTCAAGCAACTGAATGTGTAACCGTGATAAATATGAGTAAGGTTCCCATGCAAAGGTTGGGGAGGTCATACTTTTGTTGATATCAGTAGCCTTTCTTATTTAAAAGGCATATCATCCTTGACTCCCTTGCTTCGCAAAAATACATAAAATTTACAAAGTATATCCATAAAAAGATTTAATACATGGTACCTATGTAAATATGATTTATAACAGTAATAATCTTAAATACTTACATAGGTACTTACCTATATAATATCAGCATGCGTCCATTGACAAATTGAATGCAGTTGCATCAAGTTGCACGTTGTTAAGAAATCAAGAGTCACGCTAGTTTGCGTCTACGATTGTTGTAGCCGCAATTAAAATAATTATAAGCTACTTAAATCTAGTCAAGACATCGCCATGTGCCGTTATCACGTAAACCTTCGCAGGATAGCGTTATTTTCCACATAGCTACCATTATAATACCAATATAATTCATTTGTCTTGTTCGATATCATACAAAAACAGTATTTAACTTCGGTCACGGTGTACCTACTTGCTTTTAAAATTATTTTGCCTTCGGAAATTCTGTAGATCTTCTATGAGTTCTCCCTTCCTTCTAATAAGAAATATAGGTACCAACTTGCTTAGGTATATACAAAATTTTAACTTTCTGCGCACAGAATAGTTCATGATTTGGATTTCTTGTCAGTCAATAATCATCAATCAGTAAAGGAACATTTTTGTATTATTATTCTTATGTACCTTATTTTGTAAATAAATAAATATTAGTCGAATTATGTTTAAAAGTACCTAAATACTAAAAGTTGCCTAAGTACTCATAAGACTTTTATGTGAAGATAAATCTTGTGATAAAAATTGTTCAGTTTTTTATATTTCTAGGAAAGCACGACGGTCATCGTGGAGAACGGCGAAGAAATAGTAAAAGTGAACAAAATGCACGTGCCCAATGGCGTGACAAACAGAGATTCCTATAACAATGGTAACATCCCAATTAAGCACTTACATGCTCAAGTGTAAGCTATACTATAACCTATTTTTTATACCAGACATAATCACAAATTGAGGGTGCCAAGTTTAGATGTTTTTCGTTCGACTAGTCGAATGTGCCAAACAAAAAATCGTCTTATACCAATATGCCAGTTGGTATATTGGTATTGTTGTCTATTTATATTCAGACCTAGAAATAATTTCTTATCTCATAAATTCCTACAAATTAGCCCTTTAAATCTTTCATCTAAAGCGTAGACTTATGTGGTTCCACTAATCCTACTTACTTAAAATATGTAGGTACTTACTTAATTTTGTGTCATGAAGTAGGCAAAGATATCTATTACTCTTATTTACACGGAAAACTTCTAAAATTATAAATCTATCTAATTTATAATCTGTGTTATTTGTCGCGTATAACGATACAATATTATTATTGTTACAAAGGTGCTCCAGTTTAGTGGGAATTCTAACCACTCTAATTATAATTATTATTCTCAAATGACATACAAATATAATTAAATAATTTATATCTGGTTTAGATACGTTTTTATGTGTTTCAAACAATTATATGGACCTCGTAACGCGTCATGCATTCAGTCATTTTAGCGTGACCGAACTAACCGACGTAGGTTACATAAATTAATTGTGTTATCATTATTTTATTAGTAGACTGGGATGTACGAAAAACGATCATATAACAATTAACAGGATATTTTTAAAGCTATATTTTAGTAAGCCAAAATTCAATTATGAAGACATGACCTAAAGAATAGTTCCATATTTATCCAAATTTTAGTATCAAGTTGAATGAATTTTATTTTTGGTAAAGTTTAAGCGTTGGGAGTATATCTGAAAATAACATCTCCATGTAAAATTCTATATTACTTATTTAAAAAATTAAAGTTAAGAACGAACAAGTATGTATTATCGGCGGTGATTTATTCATTTCTATAATTAAATTGCCTTGTTGTTTTAGAGGATGGGGATTTCCAATAACTAAAAATAAAACTATAAACAATAGATACCTACCCTGTGTTAATATCCTATTATCACGTTTTGGTTAATGTAGGTACTAGGTGCCTATAACACGTATCTACACAAATATATCAGACATGTCGAACAGAAATACATACAACATACCGATGTACACTACGGAAAAATATATTTTTTTCTCAATTGAAGGTTTAGAACCTTTACTTTAATCTTCTTTATTATTCTCTATAATATAATACGGTATTGAGAATTAGTAAATTTGTGAGTGTGGACTAGCTTTGCAGCGGGTGGTCCTGGGTTCAATTCCCACATAATGCTGGGTTTATCAATCAAATCAATCCTACCTGTCTTATTTAACATTAAATAAAATTGGCGCTTTTGTCTTAGAAAAGTATAAGTACTTCAACGCGACCCAAGTGTTTAAAAAAGAAAAATTAAATTACCACACACTAATAAACTGGCTGACCTAAATGTAGCTGCCGCATTCCTCACTCATTATACTGAAGTTAACACGCAATCGCTTTCAGGCCCCGACCAGGTGATACCGGCTAGTGAGTACACAACCTGTACGCCAGAAGGATGTGTTAAATTAAGGGTTGAACACAGGGGAGTAGCGGGAGAACCACCTATATCAGTCCCAGGCCTCCTTAGTAGAACAGTAGCAAGATACCCTGATGGTATAGCATTAGCATCTAAAAAAGAAGATGGGAAATGGCACAAAGTTACATACAAGTGAGTGTACCTAAATGGGAGACAAGTATTGAAATACTTTTTGACGTGATTTAAAGCAAGTTTGTCGCTGAAAATTTCAATTATTTCCCAAGATTTTGTATTTTATTTTAAATGCAGATTTATGTTTAGTTGATTATTATTTTATCTGTATTTTCTAATAATCATTAGACTTTGGTCATGAACATCTGACGTAGGTAGATACAGATTGTTTTTAACGTGCTACATTCACGTTTGTTTACGTAATTTTAGCGTGCTATCTGCAAACATATTTATAGTTAAATACTAGTAAGTAGTTATGTACGTATCAATTATCACTTGTTTAAATAATAATATTTTCCAGGCAATATCAGGAGCGTGTAAGAACTGTAGCGAAGGCGTTCCTAAAGTTGGGTTTAGAGAGGTATCACTCCGTAGCCATCATCGGATTCAATACTGAACAATGGTTTATTGCAGACTTAGCGGCTATACACGCAGGGTGAGAAATTGATCTGTCTTCTTTTAAACTGAGCTTTGTAATTAGCATCTTATTATTTCTATATTTTATAATCTGAGGAATCTTTCTGTATTATGTTCTGCTTACTTGTTATGTCCTTACAGTTAATTTCTCAATATTGTACATTTTTTCTTCGTAGGTAGTTAAATACAAATAGTTTTATTTAGTATCGTTAATATCTTGATGATATTTCTAAGATACTTACTTACAAATCAATTTCTCGAAATCTAAAGTTGGTTTGGTCTTATCAATCTGATGAACTAATTGCTTGCGGTTTTTCCGTGGCCAATAATGTCTAATCAAAATTATCTGCTTTCGCATTGCACAGATTGAGTCACGTTACACCACGCTTAGTGGAAAAAGAATGATCTGTTTCAAAGTTATTTAAAAAAACCGTTTATATCAGCGAATAAGGAAAAAATAAGGATGAATGTTTTATTATTTTCGTAAAATGATAAAATAGGTATGTAATGTTAATCTTATTAAGCATCACTGAATTTTGTAAGCTTCTGTGAGATAATTTTTCTATATGAATTATACGACTCCACTTAAATAATAACTAGGCATATAATGCTACATTTAAATGATCTTTCAAATAACTTTATCATATAAAATTGAACTCAACTGATCTTTTTCTTCTGCGCAGTGGGTTCGCTGCGGGCATCTATACTACGAATTCGGCAGAAGCATGCTTCCACTGCCTGCAGTCGTCTCGGGCCAACATTTGCGTGGTCCAGGACAAGAAGCAGTTGGATAAAATCCTTGCTGTGCGAAGCAGGTTGCCACATTTGAAGGTCTTGGTGCAATGGGAGGCGCCAGTCGATACGTCTATACCTGGACTGTATACGGTACGTCATTTTTATGGATTCACTTGTAGAGTTCAACGAGCATTTAATAATAAAATAGAAACTGACTTATATTAAACTACTGATTTCATGTTATGCTATTATTGTAACTTAATTATCACATTTTCGTTCATTCACATTGCATATAAATTAATGTATGATAGGTATTATAATTAACTTATAAAAACATATTGATGTCCTTATTTAAAAATCATAACAAAAAGATATGTCGTAGATATACAGACTTTTTATAAATACTTATATAATTGTAATTTAGATACCTATGGCACTTATTTACGAGTAGTAGAATATTGTTTATTTTTAAACTAAAATGATATAAATTATAACATAGTAGTTCCCTCAGGGTCACAACGTGATTTGTGACTTGGGGTCAAATGTGTGTGATTAGATAATAAATTACTACATGTATGGACGCTGGTACGCATGTCCCAATACAATAATATTATATTATACTTATGCACAGGAAGAGGACCCTAAACGAAATTCATTTTTTTAGGTAGGTAGAAAAACGATATTATTTTTTACAGATTTATGAAAAATACTGCCTGTTTAGTTTCCGTACCAAAGTATTGGATTATAGATAGAGAAACAAAAATAAGGAATTATGTAACATGGATGAGACATAGACATTATTTGATAACGTTGTCGGAATCCTACATATCTTATCTGCATAATATAGTACTTACTCAAACCTAATTATCGTCGTAAAATAAACGGTCATTGTCATAACCTCATTTCCTAAAGTTGTATGAAATTAGCTCAAACTGGTTAATAGCCTTGGATGCAAGATTGACATCTGTTGGTGTTTTCAATGTATGCTTCTTTTCTTCAATCTAAATGTTGAAACACAATTTCAATTGTGTTTAAATTTCATCCATAACATATTAGTACATTCCATGTATTACATAACATATTACATGTTTATTAAGCAAAGATCTCTACTACCTAACGATGAATATGTAGGCAGTGACTAGTAGGAATAACATTTAAGTAAGAGTTGTGGATTTGCCTGGAATAATAAGATGGTACAAAATTATACTTGGAAAGTTATGCGCAAAAGATAGTCTTAGTTTTAAAGATGCTTGGATAATTTAATTTAACGCATTTTATTTCTTTAACGTGTATTTCTTTAACGCATCACTTAAACGTGTATGCAGTATAATAATAAAAAAGTAATTACCTACAATATAATAAATAACTACACGTATTGAGTCTGTTAGAGTGCGATCTTCTAACACAATAACAGGACATACTCCTGCAGATTGACACTGTGCAGGGATTGTAAAATTTACAAATTTACTTGTTTATTAACATTTATTTTTTCTTTATTTTAAGTATGATAGTGATATTGAAAGGAGAGTGAACGCGGGGAACATGGTGAATGGAGCTTTGCATGCCTTTATGAGCAGTCAGAAACTATCCAAAAAGGCTCGACTGGCTGTGCACAGGGGCGTGTTGGTCCCGACATTAATGTATGGGAGTGAAAGTTGGGTATGGCAAAAGAAGCATGAAAGCAGAATAAATGCAGTGGAAATGAGAGCGTTAAGGAGTATGATGGGTGTGAAATTGAGTGACAGGATAAGGAACAGCGTGATAAGGGAATGTTGTGATGTGAAAGAAGATGTAGTTACAGGAATAGAAAAGGGTATGTTAAGATGGTTCGGTCATGTGGAGAGGATGAATGAAAGCAGGTTGACTAAGCAGATATACAAGGAGTGTGTGGAGGGAAAGGTCGGAGTGGGAAGACCTAGACGAACGTATCTTGATCAAATTAAGGACGTCCTGGTAAAGGGTCAGGTCAAAAGTACCCGAAACCGCCGAGCTTGTATGAAGAGAGTTATGAATGTGGACGAAGCGAAAGAAGTATGCAGAGATCGTGGCAAGTGGAAAGAGGTAGTCTCTGCCTACCCCTCCGGGAAGGAGGCGTGATTTTATGTATGTATGTATGTATGTATTTTTTCTTTGGTAAAGTTTTAGTTTATTATAGTTTTTAACATATACTTAATTGATAACTGATTGAAAAATAAAGTTTATATGATCTCTTACCATACTTTTAGTTCATTTTAATGGGATCCAAAGCTTAACAACACTGTTATTTATTGATTACAGTGGGAGCAGATCCTGGAACTTGGTGCTAAAGAACCGGACACACATTTGGATAAAGTTCTCAAAAACATCGCTGTCAATGAATGCTGTACTTTGGTTTACACTGTATGTGTGCATTATCTTTATTAAATTATATGTAGCCTTTCCTACTATATCGCAGTGTCATGCTCTTCACAAGGTGGTCGCCTTAGTCCGGTGAAATAATAAATTAATTCGACCATATCAAGGTCCCTTATCATAACCTTTATTTATAGTCGTATATAAAGTAAAGTATCTTATCTAAAAAAAATATAATAAAATGTTAATAGTCTTATTCAATATAAGCCAAATTAAGCGGGTCAGTCATAGGCGAAAATATTCATTCCTTTATTATTGTATTAAGCTTATTATTGATTATAATATTGGAGTTAAAAACTCAGAATATCCACCTAAAACTTATCTATTTCCTTCTGGCATACATACCTCCAGTACAGACATGTATATTATAAGATATATAAAATCACGGCTATATCCATTGCGGGATAGATAGAGCCAAAAGGCTTGAAAATAATGCACGTTCAGCTGTATGTCTTAATGATGGAATTGAAATTAAAACAGTAACAAGTTGCTAGCTCATCGCCTACAAGAAGAATCTCAAGTTTAATAGCCATTCTCCTAATACGACAAATAGTCGACTTTTACGACATCCATGGCATAGGTAAAGAATGGTCGTATTCCAAATTTCCGGGAACCACATGACACTTTTCTGACATACTTAGGTATGCCAATTAGATCGACTAGAACTCTATTATCCATAACTACAAAAAACATGCGTTATATTAAACCCTGAACTAGGTAAGCTAGAAATATCTAAACCTTGACATGTGTATCGATTGACCTGAGCAATTTCCGTTGCAGTCTGGCACGGTGGGCGCTCCCAAGGCGGTGATGTTGTCACACGACAACTTGACGTGGGACGCTCATTCTATCGGCGAGCGCGTGCGTGATCTGCAACCTTTGGCCGAGCGACTCGTGTCATTTTTGCCACTGTCACACGTCGCCGCACAGGTATAGTGGGATTGTTTATAGCAAATTATTCTTACATAGGTACAGTATCAATCAACAAGCAACAGATAACAACAGAAACATGTATGTATGTAGGATTTGTAGCATGACAATGTGAAAGTCGTAGGTATGTGACGCTCACTCAGTTGGCCAGGCAGGCAGAGAGACTCGTGTAACCTACTAACAAATAGGAAGGATTCTTAATAAACTATCCTTACATTATCCCTACATAATAAGCGATAAACGATATAACAACAAACATATCTACGTAAGGCTTGTAATACTTTCTGTGGAATGCTTAGAGCGAATGAGTCGGTTGGATGTGTCGAACACGTGTTCGAAATCAACAAGTATTAATATTTACCTAATATGGTAACTTCAACTGTATCGCTCAGGCCGAAACAATTCTTTGCTATAAAGCTATAACCACTGGCTGAGCGACTCGTGACGCTCTCCTTGATGCTTAGGCCCAGCTTGCGTCCTCATCCTCACCTTTCTGGAGAGGAGTCCGACATGCGCATACGACCACGATCCTGAACTGGCTACGGTCGCAATATTTTCCACATAAAAATTTGATATCATACAGAATAAAGAAATTTTGAATTGTATTTTGAAATGAAACAAGATCTTTAAACGGATTTTAAATTATTTTCTATGAGAAAGTGTTTTTAATCTATATGCATATTACTAAACGACTGCATTGGCGAAATCACGCTTAAAAATTCAAAGCTAGCGATGGGAACTCAGAAACCTGAAGGCTGATTGACCTGAAGACTGAATATTATAGTACCTACCACCTGCATTGTCACGTAGATAAATACCATGCCCATGAGATTGACATTGGCAGCTAATGTATAATTTAGTTCATTGTTGAATAAATCTGTAGATATTCATTAATCTGAAACACATTCTTATTGTGTTCTGTCGACTGCATATTTCGTATTGTTTAATTTTAACGACTTGATTACATATTATACCTACATACTTATCTCATTAAACACACATGTCGAACTCTATAACTGCATTATTGACGCAGATTTTTTTAATTATGCATGCTATTCAGTGCCCCTTCGTCATTAATAGATAAATCTTTCATGAAAAAAAATCACTTTTTTTAAAAGTAGGTGACTAGATGTTTTTTTTTTCAGATGATGAGATTGTTCCCAATTAACAGTAACTTATTACAAAGTCAAAAAATTCAATATTTGTAGAACTTTTTGTAGCTGTTTGGACATTCGTAGCAATCGTAATTAGAGTTATTTTTTGTAGCTTACTACTCTAAATATGAACTTAAAAACGCCTTAAATGATTTTCCCAATGTCAGTTTACTTAAACTTAACCTGGATTATATTTACATTATAAGTAAATGTTCCTAGGCAGTGGACATCTATACGACGCTGTCACACGGTGTTACGGTGTTCTTTGCGCAACCTGACGCATTGAAGGGCAGCCTTGTCGAGACACTGAAGGAAGTCCGCCCTACCAGGTAAATTTTAAAAATATTTCTATATTTCATCGATTACGTAAATGTTGTTTTTCAATAAGTACCTGGAAAGGTAGTCGTATGGGGTGACAATGATGTCCAGCCTGACGCTTTGATGGGTACCCTTTGTTGAGACACTGAAGGAAGTCTGCTCTACTAGGAAGTTTAATATTATACATAATACTGAATAAAGTACAATGTACAATCTGCTACTCAATGAAAACCTAAAATAACAAATTATGATAATCTACATGAAGACTAAATATTTTTAAGTGCCAATGTTTACTACTTAGTTACATTCATAAGTACCTACATAATTTGTTACATACATGCATTGTAATGTACCTAAGTACTTGCATTACACCATTCAGACGAAGACGAACAACAACTTTCATTAGATTCATTAATGATGTACTGCAAAGTGAGAGTTCATGGTTTAAAGTCAGTTGAAGCAAGGCTATTCAGTTTTTTTACCGTAGCCGATAATGTAATGTTTTACGTCTGTGCTAAACAACCTTGACTGTTTCAACATTTCGATAAAACATTGTCATACGTGGCTTTGGTTTTTCTATCTCGTGATTTTTTTTTATTATTCATATCTGTTTATGCCTAATTGACAGACAATGCTTACTCGAACGATCTTTGGCTTAGGGATTCTATTGAAAATGATTTTGTAGAATTATTTGCATATGAGATTTATCCTTTTTTTCTTAATACCTATACATACGTATTATTACATCTATTACATTGCGGGGTTAACAGAGCCAACTGTCTTGATACATACATTTATAATTTATAGACTTACCTTTTTTGGTTTACAAACATACATTAATCTTTTCTTTTAGTTACTGAGAAAAGACCTCCATTTATCAGGACGTACCTACCCGATTAGATCAAAGTAACTACGATCATGAAGATATTTTTTAAAACTTTATTTTTTTAACTCGTTTTTAATATTTGTGGCTTTATTTACTCAGATTCCTGGCCGTACCCCGAGTATGGGAGAAAATGCACGAGAGGATCACCGCAGTGGGGGCGTCCAGTGGCGCCATGACGCGCTGCATCGCGAACTGGGCTAAGGACAAAGGGCTCAAGTACCACCTCGCTAGGATCGACGGGTAATTCGATTTCTAGAAGATTCTTACTTTCTGTTAGTGATCTATGAAGGCTCCTTGGTGTGACGAAAAATTAATAAAGGTACTACTACTTACTTGATATTTGCAAGAGAAACTCATTTTAATAGAAGCATTTCAGATAAATGTTTTACCATTTCATGTTTTGGAATTGAACTATCCGCTAGATAAATTAAAACCTATGAATATGATATTGATGGTGCTACCCACCGCAAGAAGGCCATTCATAGCTGTATGATCTCATAAAAACTGATTTCTATACACGTGCAAAGCGGCCTATAGCCTTAATCTTCCTGATTCTTCCCTTCTCGAAGTGGTTATCAGAAGAAATTTATATAAGAAAAAAATTTAGTTCAAATTGGGTAGTAATGACACTATTTTATCAATAGTTCTCTATCGTCGGGGATGACGGGTCTCCCCATAGACTTCACGGCATCCGACGTGATCAAATATTGGTATGTGATAAAAAGGTCTAGGTAAATGTGGAATGCGTAGACATTTAGTTACCCGTGTCTTCTTTCTTGTTTTAGCATGATTATTCATGGTCTGAAATAATTTCTTCCCGTTCCCACGTAACAGCTTCTTATGCATGGATTTCTTGAAACTGATTTTCATATGTAGCAATTGACATAATAGGTACTAGTTTCTTCACTTTCTCCTAAATATTTTAGCCACATTTTTAAGCATGAAATCCATTCATATATCTATTTACCAATTAATAGGTTACTTACCCTATTTACGTCATGTTAGTCCTAACTCGTAGATAGTAGATATCTTTTTCTAGTTGACGTAATAACCTACACGAAACTAAAACAACAATCTTCTAACAGCGTAAGTAGGTAAGTTTTAAAAACTATCGAAATTCAAACTCTTTTGCTGAGGACCTGCGTGTACCTACGTTTGTTCATATGGATAAAATGAGGTTTTATCGCACTAACTCCACTTCTAGCTAATTAATTCCCATATCAATTTGAGTAAAATAGGCGATAAAACCGACCGAAGCTTTACCAAATTACTACTTACAACTTTAAATTGAAGTTTATAGCGAGAGTAGATATACAAAAAGAGCGGTGTTGTTAAAAACCAATTAATCCCTTCAGGCAACAAGGCTCCTCCTTCGGGTACAACTTAGCTAAGTCCCTGGTGTTCAGCAAAGTGCACACCACTCTCGGCCTGGACAAATGTCAGACGTTCGTGTCGTCGGCCGCACCGCTGTCTCCGGACATCAAAAAGTTCTTCCTGTCCTTGGACTTGCCCATCATGGATGCCTTCGGGATGAGCGAGATGTCGGGAGCACACGCACTTAGTATCTATCCCAAGTAAGTTAAAACAGAATTATATAATTTCAGCAATAGCTGCATACTTTAAATATGTTTATTGAATAAGTAGTTAATGCGAAGCGTAAAATTAAAAATGTTTTCTTTTATTACGTCTCTAAATAGGTTGCAAATCTTCCAGATTCATTCATTAATGCTAAGTTTTAATTATAAGTAAGTACTTACGAAAGAACCTACCCCTTAACGTCATCGCAGGCACTCGTCTTAGTAGTGCAGCTTTTACCATGATCCAATATGGATAAGGTTCCCCTTGCAAAGGTTGCGAAGATCCTGGATCATGGTCAAAGGCGCTCTCCTGGCTTATTTATAGAGATATGAGGATATAACTGCAGGACTAACGCTAGGAGGAAAAAGAACTATCATAAGTTACTCAAAAAACCGAAATCGTAGGTTCAAATTGGACTCTGCGGGCGAAGTTCTCGACGGTACGAAGACTCGCTTCGACGGCGCCGTTAGCCAAAACGGGCCCGGCGAAGTTTGTATGAGCGGCCGACATGTGTTGATGGGGTACCTCAATGACGAGGAGAAGACCAAAGATGCGATAGACGAGGACGGATGGCTTCATTCAGGAGATATAGGGAGGATCGACATGCACAATCTGCTGTACATCACTGGTAGGATTAAGGTGAGACCTTTACAATGTTCCTTGCGGTTCACTTAGTGTTCCACGGTTAATTTTCTGTGCAGATAATTTGTAAACAAAATTATAATTTGTTCCTGTCCAACGTGATTCAAGTTACCTACAATTAATAACCTTCTTTAAGTGAAGAGATATAACAATAAGTATCTCATCGTTCAGTAGGTACCTACATCTAATTTGTTACGCTGCTATCTATTTATGTTAAAATTTTGACCATTGTTTGTTTTCCAGGAGCTGCTAATCACAGCTGGCGGAGAGAACGTAGCTCCCGTGCCGATAGAACAATGCGTGCAGGCTGAACTGCGGCATCTTGGGTACGCCGTGCTCATCGGCGACCAACGCAAATTTTTATCTCTGCTCGTCACGCTCAAGGTAATATTCGTTTTGGTCATAGTTTCTTTTTAATTTTCAAGCAGGTGTTGACAGGGTTAAAGTACCTAGTAAATAAAGGTTTCAATCATTGCGCGATGAGATGCTTGTACCAGTTGTTTGCTGTAGACCACAGAAAGCTTGAAGGATCCCAAGGCGCAGGGGTTGATATACTAACATCAGAAAAAACAAAGAAACGTTTTTTTTCATAGAAGTACCTACTTAGATCTCTTTAAAAATATTTTTAAAATCATATTTCAACAGGCCAAAGTCAACTCTGATACCGGTGAAGCGCTGGACGAACTGGAAAGCGAGACCAAGAAGTGGGTGGCCAGCCTCGGCTCCAAGGCTACTACCATCAGCGAGATCTACAACTCTAAGGACACAGCTGTAAGTGTACCACCCGAGTTCAACTTACACTGCTATAAAGTGAAATTTATTGTACATGTTAGTTAAGCTTCACTTGCCCTTTGAATAACCGTGACGGTATTACGTGTAAAAATAAAAAGATTATAATGGCTGAGGTCGTTATGCAAACCATGTAGGTGGTGAGACGGGTTGAATTAGTAATTCTGACGTGTGTAGTAAAACGTGTAGGTAAACGTATAACCCACTCGATAAAAGCATTGGTAAATGATGACATTAAGATACACTTATCAGCCCAGCCCGCTCCCAAGCCTTACATGCTTTGCATGCGTGATCTGTGATATTCTATCACTTATGCGCATAATGGACTTAATTTATTTCTATCACTTGTGCGACTAATCATATGTCCTGATTTATATGTCGACACGAATAAAATAGAAATGACGTCAATTAGGCATTTCATAGCAACAAATGTTTCCTAAACTGAAATTATTTATTATCAGGTACACAAAGCGATTGAGGAAGGAATCAAGCGCGCTAACAAACAAGCTATTTCAAACGCACAAAAAATACAGAAGTTCGCTATATTGCCTGCCGACTTTTCATTACTATCTGGAGAATTAGGTTTGTATCTTATTTTTTTAAGTATTTGTACATATGTACAGCCGCCTGTAACCAAAACCGTAGGAAATGAAGTTTCACTGCAGGCCACTGTACTTGAATCTCAATGCAATTTGTCGTTATTTTGAATAATAGTGTGAATAAGGAGAAAAGAGATGGAATTTTGAGGTCAGTTTTAATTTATTTTATTTCACGCTCAGACAAGCTGAGATGGGAATAGCGCAAAGTTTGATAGACATTATACTTACCCATTTTACAAATTTTAATTTCGATTTTTCAGGACCAACGCTTAAAATCAAGAGAAATGTCGTTTATGAGAAGTATAAAGATATAATAGAAGGCTTCTATAAAGAGTGATTTTAGTATAAGCTTAGTAGTAGGGCTTGGGTGTACATTAAATTATGATAATTATATTGCTCAATTAGGGACTCAATGTGATTGATACTGTAGAGGTGTAAATAGGTTATATTTTGTTACAACAATATACAGTTTTATACAATGTTTTGTTTCAATTAAACACCCAACCGCCGATGGTTAATTACGCATATTATGAGTGATCTGTGAGTGACTGTGAGATTCTGTGAGTTTTCCGAGGAACCCCGCACCGACATCTCCCGATCAGCCTCGCTGTTGCACCGCAATAGTGCATTTTCAGTTGGGCGTAGGTTAGGGCTAGTGACAACTGTTGTAAAAACTTTGATTTTATTGTAGCTTTTAACTTATTTGATATTGTCTCAACGATATTTTTGTCTGATATAAATTGTATTTGACAGTGATATGAAATTACAGGCAATAGAATATTTTTCATAAGTAATCAATTGAGTGTGCTAAAATATATTACGTTTTAGTATAGTAAAATATATGACGTGACTATTATTTATTAATAACAATGAAAGGCCCAAATAAATTATAAACTTTATTTTAAATAGATATCTACTTTTTAATAAATTCAATTGATTTAACATTACAAAATAATATATCATTCAATTCCGCTCGGAATCTAAAATAAAAATAAGCCCATGAGGATCAAAGGTACTAATAATATAAGAATTTATCTGTGTTTTCAATACTTTTAGGCAATAGTAGAAATCGGAAGATTATTAATTGAATGTAGTTCCTTAAATCTCTTTTACATAAACTTAATAAAATTTGAACGTCAACTTATATAGGTTTCCTTATATCCAAAATAAGAAATTAAGTAAAAGGCACTAACTTTAAAACAAAAATATAGGAATAAAAGCATAATTATATTTTACATCTCAAATAGCTTAATTTGAAAGATAACTACAAATCACAATATAATTTAACAGTTCTTATACACAGGCTTCTGTGCTAATGGCTCGAACACAGTAAGTAACCATTTGGAACGTTAAATGGAATGACCTATGTAAAATTATTCTATTTGATTACCCAAAAATGACCGAACTATAAAGGTATAATTTAAACGACGCTTGAATCTACGTAAGGCTGTAAGATACGAATAGTTAAATAGAACTAAGACACAGCTAAGTACAATTATAATAAGTATTACTAGCAGGCAGTTCGTAGTCTGGAGATGTGAAGAACTTGTATGGAGGTATTTTAAAATAGTACATTATGGATGCGATCAATGATTTAAAGAAAAGATGGGCTTTCAACAGACGTGACGCCAATTACGGAATCAGCCCCTGCCAGCCAAACATGCATCCCTAAAAAAACAATAAATTGTAATCTACTTCACAAACTAATATCATCGCTTGCAAGTAATGATTTCTCATGATAGCGTCAAGCGTGCGTCACCAAGCATCGGATGATGCAATGACGTCCTATAGTGACGTCACTTGCGACAAGGTTATGTTTGCTAGTGTTTAATTATTGATATGTACCTAAGAATCGCTATTTGGCAATAAATTTGATATTGTTAAAATATTTACTGTATAATGTTATAAATTATTAGTCTTCGAGTTAATTTTTTTCTTGTAATTTATTTTTATCGTTTATCAGTCGCACTTCACACTTTTCACTTTTACCTGTTATTACTATTTTTTTACTTATAAATATTAAATCATATTAAGAATATTAAAGTATGGTTATTCAATTACACCCACAATTTCAAAATCAACAATATTTGAAACAAAATACGGAAGCAATTCAATACGTCATAACTGACGTAGTTATCAAAACCCGCTTCGTACAAAACTTAATGATTTTTATTTTTATTTTATTTTATTTTATTTATTAATGGAAGTCTTACAGTCTAATTTATATGATATATAAGTAGTAATGATATATTGCGATTGCTAATTACAAGACTTCACAAGTAGAATTGCAACCATGGAAAGATTTACAAAAACTGCGTCATGACATATGTACATAGATAAATGTATAAATGAACATAAAGTAAAAGAACAGATAAAAGCAACATTCTTATTAAATATCATTGAAAAAGGATCCACTCAGTAAACAACTAACTGTTTTTTTACTACTGTGGAACAGGTCGAGCCGATGGGAGTATTTATTGAAGTGCTTAGCAGCACGTACAGAGAAGGAGTTCTGTCTATATTTAGTCCTACTAAATGGAACGCGAAGTAGCGGTCGTTGTCTATAATGAAATAAATCAGTTCTAAGTTGAATTTTGGAGAGGAGCTCCGGGCAGTCCACTGAGCCTTTGGCTATTCCAATCAAGAAACCGACATCATTGATTACACGTCTGATTTCAAGTGGAAGGAAGTGATAACGCCTACATCTTTGTTCATAACCGTGTGAACTAGTTCGGGCCTTGTAGTCCAAGTATCTCAAAAATTTCTTTTGGATACCCTCAATGCGATCTTTATAGGCGTTATATTGAGGGTTCCACACCTGCGAGGCATATTCGAGGTGACTTCGGACAAAGGAGCAATATAGCACTTTAATACATTTAATATCATGAAAGTCTGAACAGACTCTCATAATAAATCCAAGTGCTTTAGATGCTTTAGATACTATATAATCCACGTGTTCGTCAAACAGTAATTTGCTATCGAATTTTACACCTAAGTCGGTAATAGCATTGACTTTTGTAATTTTAGTATTATTTAATATATAACCAATATCTAAAATTGTTGACTTCCTAGTGAATGAGATATAGGCTTATTTCATTTTGTTTGATAATGGTGATTGATGGGTCAATGCAGCTATGTCATTATAAGTATACTAACTCCTCATATTGTTCTTTATTGGTTTAAGGATAGTTCAGACGGGTTTTTTGCCAATGTATCGAATGTATCGATTATATAGTGTGTTAATAAACCCTGGTGGGTCAATGAGGACCGGCCAGTGTGGTGGTGGCAGTGGGCGATGTAGGCAGCGCGGTGGAGGCAGCTGCTTGGCCACGCCGATGCGCACCACGCCTTTAGCTTTTTAGCTTTCGTAGTGAATCAAGCTTGTTTCTATGATAAAATATTTAAGTATCCTTCTTTTAATGTAAGAATGGCTTGTAGTGTGATATTAACTTAATCGTCAATATACTATGTGTTATTTAACCGGTTCGTTGATTCTAGTATCACAGTAGAGTTTCATGATAGAATTTTTTTTCACTAATTCCATTTACAGTGGATCTCGAGATAACGGAACTCGTGTCAATATATATTTGTCACTAGTTCCATTCACAGTTCTAGGAAAATAATATAAGTTCCATATTATCATAAGTTCCATCATGAAACTGTACCATGGTAGTAGTGTCAAGGAACAATTAGACCCTGGTGGGTCAATGTGGCGCGGTGGGGGCGGTGGGGGCGGTGGGGGCGGGCGGCGCGCTGGCGGGCAGCGGCGGCGGCGCGTCGTGCAGCGGCAGCGGCTTGGCCACGCCGATGCGCACCACGCCGCGGGGGGCGCCCTTTAATGCCGCTACGGCTTGTTCGAGGCTCGCGTCTTCTAAGTTCTGAATACAATTATTTATATTTGTTAATATACCTATGTAATACACAAAATAATGCCTCTTTTCAGGAGCCGTAAACAAAGACTACTTCTTCATCTTTTAAAACATGATTAGATAAGAACGATGTGGAAATTCTTTTTTCGGCAGTATATGTCTATTGTAGGACATAAGCCTCCTTCAATGTATTCCATGCTTAAGAGATATTATCGCTCTAGCGGACAACTAGTTTATTTCGCTTTCTATGTTCCATTCATGACCTCTTAACTAGCACTTTACAGCTCCATCTTCCCGCTTGCAAAGGCAAAACCCGAGTATCACTTTAGGCCGCAACCAGAACTTACACCAGGATAACGAGGAAACCTCATCTTTAGATATAAGTTGATCAGTCTATAATTCCTGGTATCAAATATCAATTTACCTGATCGTTGACGAAGAGCAGGCGGTCGCCGGGTATGAGGCGGCCATCTTGCTGCGCCACGCCGCCCGGCACCAGCGAGCGGATCACCACCAGCGTGTGCGCGGGCCGCAGCGGGTCCTGGTAGTCCAGGATCGAAAAGCCGAGACCGCGCTCGCCTTTCACCAGTTCTGTAAAAGAACAAATAATTTTTTTAACTAGAAACGTGAGACAGATACACAAGGGGCCAATACAATTAATTCCAACAACAAATACGGGGTTCTGGAATTTTATAAAAACTAACAATCTGGAGGTCTTCAGTGTAAAAAATTCAGGGTAATGCTAGGCTTAATGAGCATCGTCAACAAAAAGATGTACTCGTAAATAAAGGCAGAGGCATGGTTTGTGCGTTGTAACAAAGAAAATAATAGAAACACAGTTGACTTAACTGTGACGAGACCCACAAAGACGTTTATTATAATTTACATTACTCCTTTCTGAAAAGTGACTTACCTATGATCTGTGGCTCGGATGACCACATGGCGAGCCCGGTGAGTGGCTCAAGACTGCGTGATCGCACTTTGCTTCCTGCCGACAAAGAATTTCCATCTTCTATACCCGCTCCCGCCAAGCTACCGTCCGATTTAGCCTAAAATCAATAATCAAGTGTTAGTTGAAATAAAATATTTATATATTTACTAAATATATAAATGGAAACAATAAAGGACCGAGTTTTATAAAAAAAAAGAGCGCAGCCAAGCAACGTTGACAGTTCACCTCTATACAAGATATAAGAGTAGCTTTATCTAATAAGCGTGATCACCTTGACGAGCGTATGCGCGGGCACGGGCGCGTGGTGGCGGGCGCGCGCGCACACCATGCACACCTCGCGCGAGAGCTCCTTCAGGATCGACACCACCTCCAGGTGGTTCATGCCGAGGAGACGGTGGCCGTTCACCTCTGGATAAAAAAAAATCTTAGAAAAAACCATCTGCAATCGGAGTTCACAATTTTATGGCCGAAGTCGCGATCATAAAAAAGCTTCACAAGCAGGAATTTAATTCTGGCTAATTTCGCTAGTAGTTCCCCCTATCTTACAGCGAGCTAATCGTGGCCTTCGAGTCTTGTGACTGTTGACGCTTACTCGCGACAGATAAAAAAACGATGTGTGGTTCCCGGCACCATTAAAATTTTTCTTTTAGGCGATGGCCTAGCAATTTGTCAGTATTTGAAGCTCAATTCTATCATTAAGCTTAACAGCTGAACGAGTTTCAAGACTGCTGTCTCGGCCTACCGCGCATGGGATATAGACATGATTATATACATATATGTCTGGTACTGTAAAGTAATGTAGTGTTACCAAGCAGTTCGTCCCCCGGGCGATGCACGCCGGCCCGGCCCACGGGCCCCTCGGGCAGCACGGAGCGCACGTAGTGGTGCGGCCGCACCTCGCGCCCGCCCTCCACGTCCACCGTGCCCTCCAGCGAGATGCCCAGCCCGCCGCCGCCGCGCGTCACCACGCCCACCACGATCTCTACGTCCGGACCTCGAATACAAAGTTTATGTTGTCATCTGGATGTAGATATATTATTAATCTTCGTAGCGGTATGAAAAGTGATTTTGATTGCGGATTTTCCTTTTCATTTTGCTTGACTGTTATAGATCCCAATTGGGATAAGTCCGTCGTTGTACATATTCTTAAAAAAAAAAAACATTCGTGTATTTTTGTAATCTTGATTACAACTCAGTGATTAATCCGATGATACTTGTGATGGGAATAACCCGCTACTTCCTATAAAGGTTTACAAATCTAAGACAAATTTTTGATGAAACTAGCAAGTACTATATTCATAAAGTTTATTCGATTCTTCTAATGTGTTCAAATAATGTGCAATAAAGAGGTTACAAACAAACACATCAAAGTTGGTAGGTAGTAAAAATCTCGGTGACCATGGATGATTGTAACATGATTCGAAACATCCAAGATAAAATAAAGGTATTTTAAATATTCTATGTTACGAAATGGCCGATAGAAAGTGCAGAACATATGGTTTGGAATGTATCTGCGAAGAAATAATGCTCAGTGATTATGCTATAGCTTCGTGAATAAGAATTTTGATATCGCCGCTATCAAATTACGACAAAAGTTTGTCTACAACAGAAACACCTGGTCAATCGAGCGACGACATCGACTAATCATTTAATAACACCCTCAAGCTCACTCACTTAGAAAAGGGTCACTTATGTGCTCTATTTGCATAAAATATATCCTGAAAGAAGGAAGACCTGATAAAAGAAGACTCACCAAGTATAGCCTGCCACTTGCGCTTGATGGCGTCTTTCTGTTCCTGCGTGCGCGGCATCTCGAAGGCGGGCTGCGAGCGGCCGCCGGCCGGGCTGCCCGGGGGTGATGCCGTCTCGCTGCACACACAATAATATATCTATGTTTTAATTTATTAACACAACTTTTGTAAAAAGAGAACCGCCTCCAATCAATATCCTCCTTTTTGAAGTCAATTAGCATTTTAAAACCTTCTCCTACCTAATGGTAACAAATACTTTCCTGAAAACTGCATTAAAATCAGTTCAGCGAAATGAGAGATAGATAATCACGGGCAAACAAACATACATACATACAGGTCAAACTCAGAACCACGTTTTTGAAGGCGGTTAAAAAATTTATATGTTAAGCCTCATATAAGTGGACGGAACACAGTACGGCAGTCATAAGTCATGTGGCTGTCTCATTAAGATCTAAAACCTATGTTAAGACTAAGGTTAAAAAACTTTAGGATATCCGCTAGAACAAATATGGTGTAGTACAACACCACAATCAATAAGCAAATGTCGTGAGAAACTTAAGACAAATATATAAGAAAGCCCAACTGGAAACAATATTTTGATATTGGTGGTATCAAGTATATTTAACTTGTCAAGTTTAAAAATTTGTGAACGTAGGCTACATAAAACTTCGAATAATGTATATTTCTTTTATAATTCAGCAATAAATCTTTTACTCTACAAAAATAGATGATTTACTGACATGTTAGGCAGCGGTGTCATCTGTATGTCATCGGAGGTGGTGGGTTCGAGGCGGTGCATGTGCAAGAAAGGGTTGTGCGGCGCCGCCACGGCGGCTGCTGATTCGCCTGCTGCGATCGCTTGTTGGAGCTGCTCGAATTTAGGACCGCGGAGGTATCTGAGAATTATTTTTTTTTTTTAGAAGACCTTTTCCTGGCATCAAAGTATAAGTTTTATGAAATGCCTTGATGGGCTTGGGCCATCTAGGCATTTCTATTAAATAAATAAATAAAATAAATAACACAGATTGAGTTAGCCTCGGAGTAAGTTCGAGACTTGTGTTACGAGATACTAACTCAACGATACTATATTTTATAATAAATACTCATATAGATAAACATCCAAAACCCAGGCCAATCAGAAAAAGTTTCTCATCATGCCCTGGTCGGGATTCGAACCCAGGACTTCCGGTGTCACAGACAAGCGTACTATTGCTGCGCCACAGAGGCCGTTAAAAGAAAGATTAAGAAAATAAGATTATTCTTAGAGTTCATCGATTAAGGCTGTATCACCTCTCGAGCTCCAGAGTGACCACGTTGCCGCTCTGTTTGAGCGCGTCGACGGCCCGCTGGTTGGACTTGCCGGCCAGCGACACGCCGTCCACCGCCACGATGCGGTCGTTGACCTTCACCTTCCCGCTGAGAGCCGCCGCGCTGCCCGCTGTTACAGACTTCACGAAGATACCTGATAGCTCTTCTTTTTCGCACACATACCCTAAAAAAAGTTTTGTTTCTTTGTAAATATTTTATTCACAACAAAGTAACAGAAAACATAGTAAAACAAAAACAATAGCTACATCTAGGCACAAATTTAAAAAATGTAAAAGAAAACCTTTTAAAACCTTCGATACTGATGAACAATTCTTTGGAATTTTAAAAAAACCTAGGGATTTGATGTGATTAGTCACAATGTAAACCTTTAGGACAAACTCTGGCATTAATAAGCACTCAGACAGTTCTTACATAATATAATTGTTTACCTGCAATAGTTATTCCTAGTCCATTTTCATCTTTCTTCAACTGAACTGTGAAACGGTCAACTTCTGGAGACTCAGCATCTAAAGAATAGACAAACATAAGTAGACATAAATAACTGTTCATTTTTTAAGGCTGACAAATTTAGGTTATGGTCACAGGTCAATAGATAATGTGAATGAACTGAACACCCATAAGGAGGATTTACAAAGAAGTGTTATGGGAAAAGCAAATTTACTTGAGATATTAACTTTACGTGATGGGCTACCTATCTACCTACTACTATCTGAATCTCAATACATACTCGTACATACATATGGTCACGTCTATATCCCTTGTGGGGTAGACAGAGCCAAAAGTCTTGAAAAGACTGATCGGCCACATTCAGACAAGTTGCTAGCCCATCGCCTAAAAAAAGAATTCAAAGTTTGTAAGTAAGTAATTGTTTGTACCTATAATTAAATGTATTAGTAAATTGCATTGAAAAAATGAGGTTTCAAATAATTATTATAACCTGTTTCTGGTGGAGGTGTAACAGACTGGTCGAATATGAATCGAGACGTAGTGTTCTGTGGAAGCGGCGCCGGCTGCGTGTGGAACACTTGTTCGAAACCAGCGTCCAGGAGGTACCGGTCCAGTGCCTCGGGGTCTGAGAGGAGTCTGCAATTCAAATTGGTTTTAGTTTTAATAGGTTCAATTTTTGATGCGATACTAAATCATGAATGTGAAGGGGCTCTTGAAAACTGGTCATTGTTGGCAATACCGAAGAGAAAACATTACGAAGCTGGTAACCGACACGATGGTTTGACCAAGTAAAAAGGGCTACATCCCTAACCAGGTTCTATGAGGTGGCGATGGCTACATCAAACGGAATTGATGGAGGAACATTCTGCGGTTAATGATATGAAGTGACCCTGATCCTCAGAAATGGTGAGCGACCAGGGAGAAAAAGAAAATTGATAACGTAGGTTACAGAATCCATAGCGCCCTACCATGCATGCATATATGGTTACAAATTTATTCATTGTGAGATCTTTATTTGTTATGATTAGTTGGCAGTAGAATTATAAAACTTTTTATTTGAAATTTTGCATATATGATCCACATGTACGAGTAGTATAGGGAATGCAATGACTTATCAAAGTAAACACTATACCTCGAAGGCACAACGGGCGCAGTAGATCCCCCGCCGATCTTAGTGTGGGCGGGGTCCACGGGTCGGGCCACCACGAGCCGAACCCGGGACCCTGAGGCACGCAGCACACCCGCTACTTGCTCCGAACCCATCTCCATAAGGTGAGCCTGCAAATATACATTGTTGTATAGGTCTTGACTTAGGTGAGTAATCCGACTTAAAAAAAATTTCAAGCAGAGCAGCTTTTTTGAGTAACCACATTTCACAAATACTGAAGAACAGCTTGAAAATTTGTAAGGTGTTTTAACATTTATGGATGTGGATTTGGGAAATATTTTCCATGCATTTATAGCCATTTAAGTAAAGGATATATATAGCCTGTGTATGATGCTTCATTCTCGTCTTAACTTCCAGTTAGGTTTCATGTCAAAATTATTATTAGCGAAAACAGAGTGCAGTGAGTATGTAAGTTTGTTCATTTCTTGTTGATACAATAATACATGACACAGTTGATGATAGAAGAGTGAGTAGTAACTCTTATTTTGAAATTACATGTCACAATACAATGGCCCGGGTGCTCTTTATTGGCACCAAACTATGAAGAATTAACAGCTATAGTACTTACATCTCCAATTTGGAGTATATGATCGCCGGACTTCAGACGTCCATCACGATCTGCTACACCTCCGGCTAGAATTGTTTTTACAATCACCCCTTTTGTTCTTGCGCCAATAATTCCTGCAAATAATTTAAATATTTGATAAATTATACAAATTAATTACTGACACTTTCTAGTCTGTTAGAATTTTTTTTATTAAAATGGGATTGATTTCCTGTACATATTCAAATATTATTATGTTTCTCAACATTTTCAATAACAAAAAAAAGTAAATTAGTAAATAAACAAGATAACAATAGTAATAGTACAAAAAGGAAAGTGCACATACCAAATCCTAGACCAGTGCCGTCATTCACCAAGTTGATAATCTCAACCTGCGCCCAATCTCCGGCGACGATATTATGGTTTGAAGTCACATCATCATTGCGCGTCATCTCCAATAATCCACGGACCTGTAAAAAATTTTTAGTCAATAAAATCACGAACACTATATGTACACAGTCCATGGTTAACACATTTGTTGAAATGAAACTGATATCTGCAGATAATTACAACATTAGAACTGTATTGTGTTCCACCAAGTCTGAGGAATAAAGAAACAGCATTGTTATATTGTAAACATACAGCTTGTTTGTTTTGACTAACTATCTCTTATTTCATACCTTAAGTACCTACTCACATGCACTCATGAGATCATAACAGTTGTAAGACAATCCGAATTTATCTAGTGTTAGGTGATAAATACTTTATAAATTGCTATAGTATAGTTATGTTAACATCAAAACAATTGTGATATACAGACAAAAAAGTGATATTTTATTTGTTTACAAGATTAACTTAGGTTTCACTTTATAAAGTTGATTTAGTAAAACAGAAAGAAGTGCAAATTTAATTAACCTAACCCAGTAACACTTTTATGTGAATAAAAAGGAGATCTTATACCTGTTTAGGTGACATGTTTGAATCCACAGATGCATCATCCAGTCCTAGAATACGTTCATTATCTGAGCCAGAGCCAAACTCAAGGCTGTGGGGTGGTGACACCTGTGGCACTCTTTGTTCCTCTTCACCTTCATGGCTGCCATAGAGGTTCCTGGCTTGCAAAGCCAAGTCACCTTTGTAACAAAAAATTTTTTAACAAGTTACAAAACATAAAACTTAATCATGCAGCTCAAAATCATGGGTACTAAATAATACATACATACATATGGTCACGTCTATATCCCTTGCGGGGTAGACAGAGCCAACAGTCTTGAAAAGACTGAATGGCCACGTTCAGCTATTTGGCTTAATGATAGAACCGAGATTCAAATAGTGACAGGTTGCTAGCCCATCGCCTAAAAGAGAATTCCTAAGTTTATAAGCCTATCCCTTAGTCGCCTTTTACGACATCCATGGGAAAGAGATGGAGTGGTCCTATTCTTTTTGTAATAGTGCCGGGAACCACACGGCACGGTACTCAATAAAATTTAATGAATATTTTTATCTTCATCCTATTGTTAGTCTCAATAAGACCCCCATTTTTCTGGAGAGGACGTCAGGTTTCCACACAATTCCGCACATGTGAATAAATGTGCAAGTAACCTATCAATTTCCCTCACACAAAGAGGGACTCATATAACTGACAGTTTAGGTAGGACTTAAAAAACCGTGCCTCTATGAACATCATGCATCATCATCATTTTAATGGGCACCAAAAGTTTTACCACCAATGCTCAAATGAATTGATTTAGGATAAATATTACTTCTCACTTTTCATGCTATTTATCTAGGATTGTCATAGAAGTTCAATCAACTTACCAGCCGGAGTAATATCGAAGTCCCCAGGAAGTATTGATGGATGGTGCGCTACTTGAGTGGCAAGCATCCCAACTGAGTCTTGAAGAGTTGCTATGCTCTTCAATATTGGACTCTCTAACAAGCTGATCAGCATATTTAAGTCATCATTGGTAGCAGCCTATTGGAACATTTTGTTTATCAGTTTTGGTAAATTTATGTTTGCTCTAAGTTGTTCTACATTTTGTAGTATTGTCAAGTAAATATCCCATAACACAAGATTTGATCATCCTTTGGGACTAAGTATTACAATCCATGTATGTAATTTGTCCTACATATTTGTATTTGATACATTGACTGCATATAACATGCAAGAACAAACATTCTGACATTGAACAAACATTGTGAACCAAAACATAGTGTCCAGTATTAGAATAGCTGCAGAGAATGTAATGCATAACAATTGTATAATAGATGTAAGAAAGTAATTTCACTCTTGTATACTAATATAATATTATAGGATTTTCAATAGAAATCTTGTTTCATGTTTCAACTGTGATTCACTCTAAAGGGGCATTGTTTTGTACTTACTTTCAACTTAGGATCGTCGCTTTGATCTACAGCAGCTTTCACACTCTCGAGCTGCTGCAATGCGTTCGATATATTTACTCCAAGATGCATGTTGAAGTAGGCACTTCAACTACGCCAAGGAAACCCGTAGGTTTCGTATCAAAACTTGGGAAGTTAGACCTTATCTGTCGTTATAACCCGTAGCGCAATTTATTGACGGACACTATACTATTCAAAATACTTGTTAAAATGAGGTATGTAACTTATTAGTAATAAGTAAATATGAACCCTTAACTAAATTGCAAAATTCAAGAACAAGAATGAAAACAACAAATCTTAGACAGCAATGGAATGGAATAAAAAACCCAAAAATGAAACCATTGCAAATTGAAAACAGATAAAAATTGACATTTCACTTGACGCATTTGACAAACATAACCTTTATCAAAACATTCAAAAGCAATGTAAATTCTTTTGGTAGATTGACATTACATTGCAAGTGTTGCCGACATTGTTGCTACAGGTTTCATGGGGAAGCTCTATGAAAAGTGTCAGTGAAATCGGCAAATGTTCTCAATGTTGGGAAATAGACAATTTGTCTTATGCAATCCAGCAGAACTAAAACCTAAAATCACGTAGGTCAGATACGCAGCACGCCACTGTATACAAGGAGCGATGTAGTGCAGTAGAAATGTACAAAATTATTAGCACCGTGCGAGTTAAGAGGATTTAGAATTTAGTAAATTTAATACTTTTGGTTTAATTCTCACTATATAATAAAATAGGAACACTTCATCTTTTTCCCATAGATGTCGTAAAAGACGACTAAGAAATAGGCTAATTAACATGGCGAACAGCAACCTGTCACTATTTGAATTGAAATTCCATCTTTGGGGTTTTTCGTGATTGATGACAAGGAAAAGGCAAATTTCTTCTAATCTCTCTACAATTTAAAGATTTAACAACATCTTAATAAAAGATAGCACGTAGTACGTTGCTTTCGTTAAAAGATTCCAGGAAAATCACACAAAAACCAATCTGTGAGGGCGCGGAATATTATCAGTCACTGAAGATTGCAAATTTCAAACAAATAAAAGGAAATTATGTATCTTTTTATTTTATAAAAAGCCTGAAATGAGACGATATGAATAATAAAAAAAAGAGTTTATTTGTGTTAACACAATGAGAAATCCCGTAATGCTGAGCACCGGCAATATATTGCCAGTGTTCAATCATACGGGATTTCTAAGTACCTACCATAGACTAGTACCTACCTACTTAGTAATAAAGTCATAAAACATATCTCAATCCATATTATCTCAATTAATACAATGTATTCGTGACATATGCAGTAAAACATAATATATGATATAAACAAAGAAATCTAAATAATTTTACCACACAAAGAAATTGGTGAAATAGTCTGATGGACAAGAAAATGTCATTCAAACAAGTGGACAACAGTCCAACTGAACAAATTTTGCTTAGTTGTAGGGGTTAATAAAATGATATCATACCATATACACAATGCACATGTACATACATATTCTAGTGAAACCTTTTTCGTTTTATTGTAATCAACAAATAATAACATTTTAACTTACCTATTCTGAATATGTTTAACTAGCTACATCACATTACTTCAGGGTTTTACGAGTGAGAATAATTTGTATATTTAACAAAATCGTATTTAGATCCATAAATGCCTAGACGAAAAGGAGGCCAAAGATTTGCATTGACATTGCTTCAATAAAAATGTAGACTAGGGAGAGATAAATCGGAATAAATATAAATCTAATTTTAAGAGTGGAATCCACACCTTCGGTAGTTTTGACAATAACATAAAATGATTATAAACTAATATTATTATAAGATTAAAACTAAACTTAAGAACAATTACTTTTAAATTAGCTAAGTATTAAAGGTATACTTAACTATATTAAATACTTATTATTACCATCTTACATTATCAAAAACATAACAAGTTGGTATTTTTAATTTTTTTTATATATTTACTACACCATTTTTTACATAAATTTATTTAACGAATGTTATTTTACTTTTACGGACTTTTGTTAGATGTTTTATTGAATATAAAAGCCATACCATGCACCCTGAAATGTTTATCTAAATCATCTAAATTATCAAACTGGTCTCTACAAATGCGACATTGATTTTCACGCAACGGTTCAATGATTGCATCAGAATTGTGTTGATATTTATCTAGCGCATTTTCATTGTAACATTGTTTTTGTTGAATATATTTATCAACATCTGTCACGTTATGCTCTAGGAGTATATGTGTGGAAAATGACGGCTTTACAACGAAACATTTTCCACATTCCATGCACTGATATGCCATGCATGGATCTCTGTGTTGTAGAATATGCGTTTCAAAAGATTTTTTGTCTTTTCCAGAATACTCACAATTAAGACAATCATATTGGTTCCTATTGGATGTAGGTGATGTTGTCGTTATATCTTTAGTATTAATTGCAGGATCTTGTTTTGAGCCTATACTTTTTCTAGATTTTCGATTTCGCTTCTTTTTGGTAATTGTATTGATTTGGTTGCTTTTTAATCTTTTCAAAATTATTTTAATATCTATACAGCGTTGATTTTTGTGAAATTCATTAAAATGATGTTTAATATCTTCCCAATCCTCACTTATGGCCATTGTACAAGATGGGCATTTAATTTTTTTCTCAATTAGAATGGGGCTCTGTATAGTTTCAGTTGGACCACTTGTTGACGGTTCCAACGTACATTTAAAAGGGCATTCGTCTGGAAGAACCTGAATTTCATCATATTTACATTTGTATGTAAAGCTTCTTAAGCATCTATCGCATCTTTTAACTACACGATATATTCTTTTAGATGTTGAACTTGCAAACAGCGACGCTGCTGATTCGAACATTTTTTTAATTGCATCAGTATTACAATGCTTTTCTATATGGTGATTTAGAAAGGAGTAAATATCATTGCACGTTAGTCCACATGTCCAACACGGATAAACGTTACCAAAACTGTTACATTCCACATGGCTCTTCAAATGATGGTCGATTTGACCCGGTAGCACCAACCTTCCAGGGCACAATACGCACTGATAAAATATGAGGGCTTTGCATTCTACATTATGTGTTTTGAGATGCTTAATCATAGTTTGATTGCTATAGCTAGCAACAACGCAGGCATTACATTTGAATACTTTCACTACGTGCTCCTTTTTTAAATGACCATTAACATCATTTGGATGAAGTAATTTGCAATTCGCAATAGGGCATTGCATTCGAGTTGTAGCCCGCATCATCTTGAAACCTTCACAGTGATGTGTATATGGATAAGTAATGGTTTTTGTTGAAAGATGTTGGCCACACTCGGGACAGTAGAATGGAGGGGAGTTTGTATGAAGTCGAAGATGAGCTTTGAGTCCACATTCGTTAGGCATAGCAAACAAGCATACTGGGCAAGTAAAGACTTCGTTACTTAGTCTCATGTAATGTTTGGCACGTTCTTTGAATATAGGCCCTGAACTTAAGTATTCTGATTTGCAATCAAAACATACCCACTTCGCCGACTTCTCTTTTAGTGGATTTGATAAGATAGTCGCCTGGTTTGAGGTATTACTACTACTGATAATTGAAGTCAAGTAACTCATTGGAAGTGGTTCTACCTTCAAATCACTTACATTTATAGTAGCAGTCTTAAAAGCGTGCGACCTTATATGGGAGAGTAAGTTGCATCGGTTCAGAAAAATCTTTGTATTGTTACAGTGTCTGCACATGTAAGTAATCTTAAGTGATTTTCGATTAATGTGGCGTTGATAGCTTGACTCCAGTACAAATCTGAAAAAAAAAATACATGTTCATCATTAAATATAAGTACATAATGCATGTTTACTTTCGTTTCTATCCTCACAGACGAAGACTCGGATTATGTACTGCTATGACTAGAGTTCCGGAGTGAGAAAATAAGAACATTAGGCGAAGTAACTATCTTAACTTAAACCGGTTAGTGTCATGTAAATACAAATTCAGCTACTTATAAGTGCCGGTTTCTTCAGAATCTTTTTCCTAACAGTATTATTTACAATTCTGATTCTGAACTCCGCGGCATTGTAATAGAATCTGGAAATTAGCATTTAAACTAAAAAACGGAGGCTTTGATCATTGCCAATCTGATCTGTCCCAATCTGATCACATTATTTAAATTTCGTTTAAACCAATTATTCATAACAATGTATTCTCTCGTCCACATTTCTATTCTAAGTTGTTGTATTGATGTTGAAATGTCCTATATTAATGAATAAAAAATTCAAACTAGAACAAAATCGGAAGATTCGAACTCGTAAGACGCAAAGATTTGACGTATTGGAGCATTTATACAGCCTCCGATACAACATCGTCGGAGCCGCGATTCCACAAGCATAACAGTAAGCCTGGCGGAAGATCTTCCCTTTGGTGGCGGTCGAGCCGAATCATCGCTCCCGCTACAACTTGAATAAACGCTTCTCGTTTTATGTAATAAACGGATTCCTACCTGTCGCAGCAATCTGTACACGAATATACTTTATGCCCATCAATTGGTATTGGTATTTCATAATTGGGTATAGCCCGGTAAAATAAGAGATTTTTCACACTGAATTTGTCATTGATTTGATCCAACTCCGCCATTTTCATAAATCTGAAATACATTTAAAATTAAACAAATACAGTGCCTTCTTAATATAAATATAGAATAAGTCGCAGCAAGGTACTTTAACCTTTTTATACACTTTAGAATAGGACCACACCACTCTTTCCCATGGATGTCATATAAGACGAATATGAGATAAACTTGGGATTCTTTTTTTAAGGGAATGGGCTAGCAACCTGTCACTTAAGCATTCTATCCTAAAGCCACACAGCTGAACGTGGCCTTTCAGTGTTTGCGAGACCGTTGGTTCTGTATACCCCGTAAGGGATAAAGATGTGATGTGGTTATATGTATATAAGTTGTGATTATATGTACTTTACAATATAAATACATATAGTTTGTAAGGCTAACTGTAAAAGTTGGCTTGTGCCTTGTAAATTAGTAATTTGGACAACCGAAGCGAAATATCGCTTTGCACTGGGTACTTAGCATACGTGCATACAGCATAGAAACCGGATAAGTCCTATCCTTAATTATTCCTAGGAAAAGGAAGAAAAAATTCCAACCAAACAAGGCATTATATCTATCTTGTTGGAGGTACCTAGTTAGTTAAAGCTCAATAATATATGCGAAAGCACCCCGCTTTGAATATATTGACCCTATGTAGATACGATCGGGGTCAAAAATGCATAAATGTGCGCATCTCATTTTAAAATTTGTTAGCTATAAATCCAGTCCCAAAGAAAAAATGTAGGTATATATCTACTGAATTTATTTCTGTCATCCTTATACATGACTGGGTTGCCATAATGTAAAATAACCCAAATGTTGTAGGAGGCGAGAATAAAAAATCCGCATACCTATAAAAAAGCACCTTACATATTATATGAGTACATTAGATTTGTTTAAGATAATAACCAGTGCATCAAAATTGAATAGGTAGAAAAATTCGTAACATTATCTTTCAGTCGTGCACCCACACATACAACAATCACTTAGCCGTGTTATGACAAGGATATAACCACAGAACACATAGATGTCTGTGTTCTGTGGATATAACTAAGAGCAAAATTTCATCGCTATAGTTTAGAACATTCTGCATCCTGTTACTTAGGTCTAATGTCCTACGACTATCAATCAAAATTAATATATACTTTATTCATTCTTTCTATTTCGACGTATATATTTCAACGAGAGGTAGATTTTAATTTGTGACTTGAATAAGTCAGCTTTTATAGATAATATAGATTAACTAGATTTAATAGGTTGTTAATACTTACAATACGGAAAACATATTAAGAGAGATTGATATAATACGACATACGAGCAGGGATATAAGTCATTTTAATGGCAACACCAAAACACATCTTAGTACGAGTCGAATACGAAGTCTTTTTACCATATCGTGGTTTGTCGCAATTTTTATGATACATACATCTCTTTTATTCTCAGATGCTTAAAGAAGTATATAAACACTTAGGTACTCACCAGAATAAGCCACAAGTAAGAATTATCTTTGTGATGAACACGAACAATTCATTCGACATCTCGTCTCGCAACAATTTGACATTGACAATACTGCAGCTCCCTCTTGCGGTGAATCGTGAAAATTAATCAGTATCGCCATTATAGAAAAATTCTAAAATGCTGCCATTAATGAAACTTTAAAAAATAAACTCCCTCACTACTAGCTCAATATTATAATTATAAATATAGCCTCAAACTAGCAATAACGATAAAAACCAACAGTTATATAAAGCAATAAATATTTTTGAGGTGTATCGACTGGGGAAAAGATGGAATACCTAATTAGATTTCTCTATGCTGGTTGACTGGAAGATTTCTTCATGGGATTTGATCCATGAAGAAATCTCTTCCAGTCAACCAGCATAGAGAAATGTCCGCCGTCGCAATATTTTCTTTGTATATTTTTTAAAGTACCTATATCTTCAATAAATCAACAACTTACGCGCATTTTTTATGTCACCAACAAACAAGGTGTTTTTGGGAATTATAAAAATCTATTTATAGAAATTAATTCAGAAGGAAAAGAAAAACATTATCCCAATAATATAAATGCGAAAGTGAGTTTACACCTCTTCTCGGGTTATGCACTGAATTTTCTTGAAATATCACGTTTTGTATAATTAAGAGTCTGGAGAAACTACAGTTCCCGTGGGATTTGCGAATATCCTGTATTCTTTTGTAAGAGGTGCTAAATTCATCACTTTGTATATGGTGCAAATTTCGTCGGTTTATTGTAGATGGGGCTAATTGCATCACTTTTTGTAGATGGCGTTAAATTCATGCGGGCGAAGCTGCGGGTAAAAGCTTGTCATAGTGAAGAACTTACAATTTTATTAAATAAATCATTTCATACAAACAAATATTAAAAAAATATGGCACATAATGTTTGTCCAGAATCAGTTATACTTACAACCCATTGGGTAATAATAATCTTACAACTAATTACTTTTCTGCCCTTTAATAACAGTTAGTTACAAATAATAGTTACAATTCATGACTGCCAACAAAATTTACCAATAAGTCATCATTTTGTTTGTGGCTAAACAAATCTCTTATCAACAACTGTTTTATATCACAGAGATTAGACAGTTAGCTTTAACAAATTTTTTAACAGAACTAGCTTAACTTTGACAAGCCTGGAATTTTATCAATTTACCTTATACAATTTTACCTATATCCAAGATAGTTGAAAACAAGGAAATGATAAATGACTAAAGGGCCAACTATACTCAGAAGGCAAGCAAAATTTCGGATAAGGCAGAGATTCTGCTTTTTGGCATGCTATGCCATAATGCAATAGTGCCCTGGCTGCATTGTTTTTATTGTGTCTCAGTACTGTAAAAATTAGGATTTTCATGAAGATAAAGCTCCAACAGTTCCTTTTCATAATTATCACGTTTTAAGTAAAATTGCATATCACTACGCTCAACAAATGAGCTTGGCTCAGTAAGAGTGCTATAAATTTCTTTGTTTTCTAACATAATTTCATCACCCGGTTTTAAAAGAAGAGCACTTGCAGTAGCTTTAGCAGCATCTTCAATCAGATTCAAATTATAATAAGATATTTGCAAGTAGTTAAGAGCTTCTGATAAAAAATCTATACCAGAATTGTAGCCGATTGATTTAAGTCTTGTCTGACATTGTTGTTGACAATCCAACAAAGATGCTATTGCGTTAGAGAGTGTTACCATTAATTCAGAGGACCATTCTTGTTCTGGCAATTGTTCACAAGCCATTCGACAACTTTCTTCTGAAGATAAATACTTTTTTATAGCATTTTCCATTAGATCAACAGTCTCCCTCCAATCTTTGTTTGAATAGGCCTTTGTGGCAAGATCATACAATGATGTATATTTATCAGCTTCTAAATTAACAATGTCATCTGGGCTTAGCTTAGCAAGTCTTATGTACTGTTGTAAGTTTGATTTCATAATGCTGTCATCAGGATGAACAACTAAATAAGTAGCTGCTGCAGAAGCTGCTTTCTGGAGATGATTTGTTTGATAGTAACATACTTGAAGGTATTCATATGGTTGCAGGTCTATAATTTTTGATAGTAAGGAATCTGGAACATTATTCTTCAGAGAAACTCTATTAAATTCAGTTTCTTGGCATACCATTAAACAACTACTGATATGAAATAAACGTTCATATTGTTTCAAGTCCTCAAAATCATCCGTTATAATATTTTCAAATGTCGACCATTTTGATTTACACTTGTGTCTACAATTAATGATTATAGTCTTGTACAATTTATATAATGTTATTGCTTCTTCAAATTGGACAACACATTCTGTCCAATCTTGCCGTGAATAAGCTTGTAATCCTTTTTTGTATATTTGCTCTAGAGACAAGTTATCACATTCACATAGGTGTGTGTAGGAACTTAGAATAATTATTGCAGAAATAGAAAAGAACATGGTTATTTTTTGCAAGCAAAAGTACATTGTGGGCAACCTGTTCACAATTACCGATTAAACATATATATCACAATGTTCACAATAGCTCAACTGAAGTTGTTTATACGTTCCAGTATGACCTTTGACACACATATCTTTTATCGCTTTACCAACGCTGTTCCTACGTAATATCCTGGTTTTATAAACTGTCTGTAAATAGCCCATTGCCATGGTATTTCAGCATGCCGATGCTCGACTTTTGTTTGTAAAGTTACGAAAAAATATATTATGTAGATATGTTGTTTTCTTGATTTGTTTAAACATAATATACAATTAAAATGAGATAGATATTTACAAGTAAAAAAAAAAAATATACTGCATTGCATATGCACTTCTGAAGTTTCTTTCTTTTCTATATTAAGATTTTACTTTTGGCGGGATAAATAACACGTCAGTGTCTTGAATGCAGTCAAAGATGTCAGATGTCAAATGTCAAATTTCCCGCAATGTGACAATGATATTGACGTTATAATTAATAACTTTTAGTCTAAAGACATGATATAGAAAGAAAGAAAGAAAAATCTTTATTTTGCGTAAAGGTGACATTACATTACATTGTAGAATATAATGATATATTCATAATCATATTTAATATATTCTATATGATCATAGAACTTTAAACACACATACAAATATCTAATCTGGTGGCCAGCGTACCAAAGTTAAGACTTCTGACTTTCAACCGAGCATTCTATCTATATCCGATATTGTTCGTTGGTCTCGCTACGTTATATTGCAATAGGTTTCACAAAATAAAAAATAAAAACTATAAAAGTAATATTTGGAGACTAGGTACAAACTCTATTTAGTTTGTGACAAGGTATGTGTTCTGCAAAGCCGTAGATATACAAATTCAAAGCCTTGATGGATATGTATGTAAACGTTGGATCGATCTTTGTAAAGGTTGCATTTTATACATACATACATAAAATCACGCTTCTTTCCCGGACGGGTAGGCAGAGACTACATCTTTCCATTTGCCACGATCTCTGCATACTTCCTTCGCTTCATCCACATTCATAACTCTCTTCATGCAAGCTCAGCGGTTTCGGGTACTTTTTTACGTTTTATAAACAGTTTTTCTGTAGATTCCATCTGCCTACCTTTTGTCTACTTCGCTGCAACAATAAGAACATAGTTACACTCACACTCATACTCAACATATATAAACTCCCTAGCAGCGCTGTCTACTTGTTATTTTGTATTGATATTTTTAATATGTATCCTTTATGTTGAACGGCAAAGCCTCCTCCGTACTAGGTTTCACTGAACATCAGCGCATTGTGTAACCTCATCAAATATTATGCATATCCTGAGTGGAAACCCTTTTGGTCGCATCATGTAATTTTTTTTATTTCTATGATTATTAACAATTTAATGTTACCTTTGCGCCAAATAAAGATTTTTCTTTCTTTGTATAATTTTATTGCAGGTTATCTTTTATCCGTACCTATATCAAATTTCATAAAATATCCCAAGTAGATTTTGCGTGAAAGCGTGAAAACACTTATCCACGTATCCTTACAAATTAATAATACATACATACATACATACATACATAAAATCACGCCTCTTTCCCGGAGGGGTAGGCAGAGACTACCTCTACAAATTAATAATACTACCTTCTTAATCGATAGATCGTTTGAAACATTATAAATTAGCCTCTTTGAGCAAGTGGTGTTAAATTTCAAACGTCACAATTTTATTATGGTTTTTTAATTTACCAACTCAAATCTTTGACTCGAATAAAAAAAATGATGGTGAACTTTGATGAATGTAATTTTGATATGATGAGTTATGTCTAAATAATTAATTTTTTATGCTTCTTTGTGCATTTATTTTGCATAAATAACGATGTCCTACAATAATTTGGTGCTAATAGGTAATTGGAGTGAAGAGCGATTGAAAAATGAGGTAGGTACCTATTTGTTTATAAGAATTGTATTTAAGATAAAGAGGTCTGGCCTTTGTCTAAAAAAAGTTGTTGTATTTCAGTGTCCATCTAGGGACGAAAATTATAGGTATTTTTATACGTCTATTTCACTTGCGGGGTAGACAGAGCCAGCAGTCTTGAAAGACTGAAAGGCCACGTTCAGCTGTTAAGCTTAATGATAGAATTGAGAGTCTAATAGTAAAATGTTGCTTGTCCATCACCAAAAATAAGTATCTCAACTTTATGCTTATAATGCTATCTCTTAGTCTTAAAGGAGATGAAGTGGCCATATTCTTTTTATATTGGTGCCGGGAACCGCATGGTAACTTTTATAATAATAACTTATTAATTTAGTACCGACTCTGTATATATTTATATCTATTTTCTTAATCATTCAATCATCTTTTGCAGTATGAATTCAAATTATTTCTCCGTAAGCGTGATAGACATGAGTTACTCTTACAAAGATCAAGAACGCTGTTCAGTAATCTCCTGAAAGAGGTACCTACCTTACTTAATTTTTAAGTGTCCTTGTACTAACGTAGTTACTTATGAAATCATAGTATTTATTTCTGCCCGTAATAATCCCTTATGGGGACGGATATATGTAATGTATTTTATTAGTTTTGTGTACAATAACCCAAGAAGGTAGTCACCAGTACTAACGCGAGGATGATAATACTGACTGGTTTTTTAATAGATATTTTGCTAAAGGTATGTTTGTATGTAATCACTTCTATAACCCTTGCGGGGTAGACATACCCGACAGTCTCGAAAAGACGTGAAGGGCCACGCTTTGCTGTATGGCTTAATGTAAGTGTTTTACGTAGATATTGGGTAATTTTACTATTCTATCTTGATATAGGTATATGGGATTATTTTTTTCGAAATTGTTGGCCCTGTCTTCTTCGCAAGGGATAAAAACATGATTATCTATGTATATGTATGTAATTTTAAATCAGCGAAGCAAATTTTAAAGTAAAATCACAATTCAAAGGAGATTTTCTTAACAATAAAATAAAGTTGCAACATTGCGCAAGATTGTATAGGCGGCAATTTATATTATGAATGATTTAATCTTGAACATTTCCAAATGTATATTTATTTAAATCAATATATTTTATTTTACAGAGACCGCTTGAAATAAGCGGAATGTTTGTTCTTTTTGGATATAATGTTCAATTAGTTGCATCAGATATGCCAGGTATTACTCAATAACAATAATATTCTCCAAAAATTGTAAACTAGATTTTACTCGCAACTTCACCCGTGTAAATTAAGCGCAACGTACACGCGCAAATTTAGCGCCACCTATTGAAGAATAAAGGTTTTTCGCAAATTCCAAGGGAGCTATACTTTTAGTTTTAACCGGGATTTTAAGTATATGCGTTGTCCTTTTTCAGACTCTTAATTAAATATTATATAAACGCAAAAATTCAAGACGATTGTTTCAGTAGAAATCAACCAAAAAATTAATTCACTTTCGTATTTATAACATTAGTAGGTATGGATAGTATTGATAGACCTGAGTTAAAACAGGTAGAGTCCAATCAGTTAACAGAACTGCAAATACACCTTCACCAGGAATGGAGACGTAATTGTGCGTGTGTGTGTGCACACTTCAGCTGGTCTATTTACTAACGTGAGAAATCATGTATTATATTCTCTCTCTCCTTCTCAGACGTCAACCAAAATGATAAAGAGAGTAAACATAAAAATCAATAGAATAGAATAGTTTCAAACCTGGATACAAGGTACCACTTATTGACGTCACATACGTCAATAAGTGGTACCTCGTATCTTATATATTCTTAAATCTAATTGTATCTAATACAATGTTCGGGACTAGCTCCAAGTCTACCTACTCATTGCGGTCGTAAGTTATAGAAACATATCTAATATTCTTTTTAAGTTACAGAGTGAAAAGTGTCTGATGTCAATCAGTTTCTTTAGTCTTCTTTTCGTCCACAGCCAAATCGGTCACCGCTAGTGGAAGCCCACAGTATGGGCTGGCCTTGTCAAGCCTCGTGTCTGCTAGGCAGGTGGACTACATGCAGAATATCAACGATGGGTGCCTCATGACCCTCTCGCCGATTACCACTCCTTGTTGCCGAAACACGTTTGTAATTTTGAGGTGCCACGTCCTTAATTTCAGCGTTTTTTAAAGTCAATATGGGTTAGAGGCGGTTCTCTATTTTACGAAAGTAATGACAAAAGTTGTTATAATATGTATTGGTTTATTGAAACGGAACTAGGTTCCTATGCTTATTTTGTTCCAGCACAAAGGAGGAATCAATACATGGAGAAAAAATGAACTACGGTGATGAGTTTTTGCTTCGAGCTGTTAACTATGGTGATCCGGATGTATGTAATATTTCATTAGGAACAGTAAAAAAGTTGGGTAATCGACCAAAGCTTTTCACAGCATGTAATTTACATTTTACTTTACAGTTAATTACCGATCTAATTGAAGGGACGAATTACGTTCTTTTTCTTTTATTGTAAATTAGAGTTATTGTCGAAAAATTAGTTTTCGTGCGAACTGGTAGCGACCTGTCATTGTCATCTCAATTTCATCAATATGTCATCTAGGTAAACGTGGATTTTAAGTCCAGGAACTCTTGGATCTATCTATGCCGAAAGGAATAAAGACGTGATATATGTATGTAAACGTGTGGACACTTAGTAGTATGATTAAATACATATATAGTTAGGTTCCCGGATCCCTTGCAAAAGTAGCAGAGGCCAGACGGTCAAATCAAGGACCATAGTCAAAGGGAGCATCCGTGAGATGTAACTGGGAATAACGCCAAAAAAGAAGAAGATTTATGTATGTATATTTTTTATTTCACAAGGCAGCGCCACTATACGTGAGGTACACGCCGGATCCCACCCCAGGTCCGGCAGACAGCATGCCGATCCGGCTGAGTGCCGCCAAGGACAGTAACTGTCGCTGGACTACAATGCCTTTGCTGCCTGGCGATCGACTCGAAGGATTAGGCAGTCCAGTAAAGGTTATTAAATATTAACTTATCATTGCGTGTTTTCTAAAAAAGAGTTGTATCGACGATCCAGAGGTGTAATCCAGAGATAAGTCAATCTATTGTATATTTTTATAATTATATTATAAATAAGTTTGCAATACTCGTATGAGTCGTAGCATGTGTGTACTACCCTATTGCTACGATAGCTACGAGTATAGTTATATTATGCCTTACGATATGCTTCTTCGCTGCGAGTGCACTAAACTCTATTTGCGACTACGAAACGCTACGACAGCTACGAGTCCGCTACACTCATACTACCGCTTTCGATACAATTTGTAAGAAAACTTTCAGTGACTTTTTCTTCCTCGTGGCGTTAATCACGTTCATATCCTGATCTCTCTAGAGAATTTCCTTTCTGTTACAGACCGGTGCTCGGCTTATTGTGAAAAATTGTGTTGCTGACAAAAGTCTGTGTGTCATGAATCAGAGCTGGATGCAAACTTTTTTTGGTCCCGTAAGTTTTAATTCGCTCTAACCTCGAATGATGTTTATAACGAGCTTATGTTTGAGTACTATTCACGGTGAACGTTGCAAGGGCGTATTTAATTATTTCCATTTGAATTTATTCTAGCGTTTTGCCTAAATGATTCAGTACCTACCTAATTAAGAGTAATGATACATATATGATTTCGAAATTAGTCAAGTAGAATACGCGCCTTACTGACAGACAGAAGATTCTTACATAGGCGTAGGTACACATCCAACTATCTTTTTCCCAGGAATGCGGAGTGACGTGTCGCAACTATATCGACATTCACAAGAGGTACACAGCGGAGAACATTTTTACTCTGGTCAGTGATGTGGCGACCAAGAAACAGGAATAAATATTATTGTATTATTCTGTAATATGTTGCAAAAATTTGTTTAATAATAAATTACTGTGTTGTTTTCTCTTTGTTTTATTGTATGTTGAACTGCTTGTATGAAAAATTAAAAAAAATAGCTCAGAATCACATGGGTTATTCTCGAAAGAAAAAAACATGTACATAAAACCTCAAACTTGATCGTTGAAAAAATGAAAAGTCTTACCTCCCACCTCTCGCGGCACGTAAGGTCTTATTACCAGAATGTCCAGTCGGTTCCTTTGGTCCATTTCTTCGAACGTCCATTTCCCGAATGTTTCTTTTCCCGAATATCTACTTCTCGGAAAGCACACGTGTAAAAATGAAAGAAGTGTTATGTTTTTACCGATTGGAAAAAAAAGGAGGAGGCACGCTATTCGACCACAAACTTAAAAATACATTTATGAAACATGTATTTTTACGTCTGTGAATTCGACGGTGTGGGGAATTTGAACGTATTTTCATTTTATTTTTTTTAATTATAATACTCTAAGCTGTACCCTCCGTAGGTTGTCGCATAGACGGAAAGAGACAGCGGCAATTAATAGGTAGTTCTTAGACAATAGAAAATTTTAAGTATACTTATTAAAAATAAATTTGTAATTAACATACATACCTACATACATACATGTACAACATAATACAACATATTATTATGTATTATGTTGTAATTAACACTTAGAAAAATTAAAGTGTTTTGTAAATAAAGTAATTTTTAAAAAAAATACTAAATAGAAATACGAAGACAATACGGCCTTTTTTCATAAACAATAAATCTTTTTATTACATTAGTATTGACACTTGACAAATTAAAAAAAATTGATTTCTTTTAAAACAACCATCTTTTCTTACATATATCCACAAATATATAAAGCTTTCTACAAGAACACTAGCAAGAAAAATGCAAAAGAAGGAGGAAGATAAGGGTATTGTATACTGTAACCGGGTGCTCCTCGGGAACTGGTACGAAGCCAGTAAATTAGAAGAGGTGAGCGTAATGGTTAACCGGAAGAGAGTTATTGCTTGTTGCTAACTAGTTTTCTTTAGCTTCTATGTAAATATTTCAGTATAAGCTTAACAAGTTTCTGGAACAAATGAAAAAGGGGGATTTGATGTTGGCGCGGTATCGCAAGATGTCTGAGAATCTGAACAAGCCGACAGTGTTGACTCAGTCAGCTAGTACTATTGCTTTTGGAGATAAGATCTGTTTATTGGCTCCTCACGTGCCAGGTAAAATATTTTTAATAAAATTTATCCATATCCAATTATCCATTAAAATAATAAAATTTTTAGTGACCGACCGAAAGATACTGCTAAAAGTTTAGGTAATTATTTATTTAAAAAAAATAAAGCGTTTTTTTAGTCAGTAGACTATTAGTTATACGGAATTAGTTTTACGGCGGACGAAGTCGCAGGAAACATCTATATAAGTTATAATAAAAATATTATACATATTTTATTTCATTTCCATTGTTTAAGTTTGAAATAAGCAATATTATCCATTAAATTGTATAATTTTGATTCCTAGCCACAGACCCACCAGTCGAGGGCAAGAATGGTCTTCTTCTTGGTGGTCGTATTTCTTCAAATGACATAACTTACTCCCAAGAGCTGGAGGATGGATGTTCAGTGGTGGGTCTGTCAGCCCTAACACCTGCTGAGAAAAGTACATTCGTCATCACTAGCGCTGATTATTGTAAACGCGATGGCGAGCCCTTGAAATACAATCAAGAGTTTTTGCTAACCTTATCTTCGTCTCTGAATAAAGAGGTAAGGGTCGTATAGATGATCAAAGCTATTATTAATCTGTTGTCTAATTATTGGCGATCACATTCGTAACTGTTGGATTAGGTTTTACATTAAATAAATTAGTAAATATCGTGTTTTATAAAAAAGCTTTGCTGGTCGACTGTCCACCTTACATCAACCCAGTCAAAGATTATTTACCTTACTTGCTTTTCAAAAAAGACTTAAAGTTTAATAAGACACGAGTATCATACAGTTCACTAAAAGATAAAGACTTTGTTTTAAACAAATTTAAAGTTCTAATTTATTATTATCCACAAGTTAACGAAACGTTTCGAATAACAACTCGAACAAATCTTACTAGCAACCATTATTGAAATAGATATTTGTAAGTGAGTAATAAATAATACAGTTTCCTGGTATCTGAATTTGAATCCCGTTCACGTCAATACCTTCAGTGCGGAACGTGTCTGTCGATATCTATTGATTTCGTTGTAGGTAATATTTCAATTTTACTTCAGCATATTCTCTATTCCGTGAGCTTTTAAACTTAATTTTTAATATGAACTTTAACTATTCCTCTAATAATTTAATATAACAATGCGTGATTTTATAAATGTATGTAAGGAGATAGAGAAAGTATTTATATTCGACTAGTTGGCTGTGATTGACTGACTTATAGTTAATGAGAAACTCTTACAGTAAAGAGTTAGTAAGTTATTCCCATTTTTAAACACTATCCCAATTAACAACTATTTAGTAAACTCATATTACTTCAGCCTTTGTACGTGAGGTATGACCCAAACCCGATCCCTGGTCTCTGCGGCATATACCCGCTGTACCTCAGCAAACATTACGTGTCTAACACTCGCTGGAGGATATTGCCCTGCCAGTCGCCCAACATCACACGCTTCGAGCAGGAGGGCAATCCTGTCCAGGTGAGAAAACTAATTTTTCTATCTATCCCACTCAGTCCTATTGAGTTGTCCCGTGGTGGTACAGTATATGACTGGTCTCATTCACAGTTAAAGTAAATTAAGAAAAGGAAATAACAAACTTTGATAGCAACAGATTGCTAGCCCATTACCTAATAATACCTACACAATATGAAATAATTCGTTACGGCCAATCATTAAAATGTAGGTCAGTGGCTTAGGTTTCAACAATCATTGTCACTTAAAACATAAGTATCACTCTCGCGCTATGCGCCTCCATAAAATATATCTACTAACCTTCGTTCTGTTTCAAATGAATTTTCGTAGGTACGTACTTTATTGCTCACGTCTTTGATGTTGAGATGAAAACAAATTATCTTCGTAATTATATAATACAAAGCTGTCTGCCGGCACGGAAACGGCAAAATTCGTAAAGATCACGCATTAAATTCGTGTTTGTAGAATTTAATTAACGGGCCCTCTTTATTTTCAGGTTAACACAGACGTCGTGATAAATCATTGTGCGACGAATGTTAATTTAGGAATAAATGTTGGTTGCTGGGCAATGGGATTCTATGGAAAAGTAAATATGTTTTGCATTTTATTGATTTAATTAAAATTGATTTTTTTTTGATTTCAATTCAGTTCTGTTTAAATTACAAAGGCGTTTCTGGTGTAAAGATGGCAGGCTGCCATTCTTTGCACCAAAACAAGCAAACGTAAGAGGCAAACAACAATTAATAAATATATTATTTTTTCCTTTAGCAGTTCCTACGAAATCACAGAAATAGTAGTTTATTCTGTTAATTTACAATTTGGTTTAAGCTAGTATTTTTTTTATCGGTACATTTCATACTTACTATACTACAATATTTTCCAGATTTGCACACTTTTGATGAAGACGTGTTTGGATGTTTACGGAAGGGAACTGCCGAATAATATTTGGCAAATTTACATCCCAATACCTGAAAGTTAATTATAATTTCCATTTATTTTGGTTTAAATTATACGACTTTTGCTATAGCTTATACAATTACCGATAACTCCATTCATTAATAAATCGAAAGAGAAATTAATTTGGTGAAAGTTCAAATGTTATTATTAGACGAAGACCCGCTTCGTTATTGTTTCAACTCGTTTATTATACGGAGATCAGAAAACGCGAACTTATTGCGTCTACCTTCGATAACATGAATAAGTCATATCATTCGTTATCAAGATTGCTTTAGAATTCTACGAATATATCTAGTAAAATATTTTCAAGAAGTATGACTTGTTTTAATTTTATTTGAAATTCTATGCTAATTTGTTAATTAAACGTTTCATAATTTTAATTACTACAATAGTATATCCATTAAAATCGAGCCGTGTGGTTCCCGCCACCAATAGAAAAAAGAATAGGTCCACTCCATCACTCTCCCATGGATGTCGTAAAAGGCGTCTAAGGAGTAGGCTTATTAACTTGGGATTCTTCTTTAAGTCGATGGGCTAGCAACCCGTCACTACATATTTGAATCTCAATTCTATCTTAAAGCCAAATAGCTGAATGTGGCCTATCAGTCTTTACAAGACTGTTAGCTCTGTCTACCCCGCAAGGGATATAGATGTGATTATATGTATGTATTAAAATCGAGTGTGAATGATCAGTTTAAAAACCTTAGGGCTTATTTTCAAATTAATATTGTAAAATATACACAAATTAAGTTTTCTTATTCTTCTTATCTTATTTATTATTCTTAATGTATGCAGCCGTTTAATTGAATCTTGAAAATATTATTCTTGTCTCAAAAGAGGTGCATCCAATACCTCTTTAATTCGTTTCCCCTGGGTCCGCTTTCCAATATTTTTATCATGTTATCCTTATTCGGTTTATTTATGAACTGTTGAGCTTCCCTTCCTATTTCCTTTTTTATGTCTGCGGCTCAATTTCTTGAGTGCACCATCTCATAATGAGCGTATCATTGAATATCAAGTCCCATTGAATCCCGCTATATTGTACAAGTTTTGGAAAATGAAATTCATCTTTTGCTATATTCGTTCGCTACTCCGACTTTAATTGTGTGCTTTCCGTTTGAAAACTGGAACGTTATTGAACCGCGTCTTTCTTGAGATATTTTCATATTCTGTATCGAAAAATTTTCCATCTAAGATTTGCAAGATGAGATGTTGGGAGTTAAGTGCAAAGACTAGATAGTAAAGAGTTGCTGTATTTCAAATCATTACTTTTCAACCCTTATGCTAAGGAACGACGTAACATTTGAGTTTCCATGAGCCTTTAATTTTTCTGGTTGAAATAAAGTCCTGTAAATATTTTTTTTCTTTTAAAAGAATGAGCAAAATTACAAGAACTAATAAGCAAAATCTAAATAAGTGCATCTTAGTCATAGTCTTTAATAAGCGTATATACCGGTTATGAATTCCCTAGGATATAGTCATTTTATCTTTAAAGAGTAGATACATACATATGGTCACGTCTATATCCCTTGCGGGGTAGACAGAGCCAACAGTCTTGAAAACACTGAATGGCCACGTTCAGCTATTTGGCTTAATGATAGAATTGAGATTCAAATAGTGACAGGTTGCTAGCCCACCGCCTAAAAAAGAAACCCAAGTTTGGTAGCCTATCCCTTAGTACATCCGTACATGGAGTGAGGAAAGAGATGGAGTAGTCCTATTCTTTTTTGTATTGGTGCCGGGAACCACACGGGAAAATATATAATGAGTAGATACGAGTATATAATATAATACATACATACATACATATGATCACGTCTATATCCCTTGCGGGGTAGACAGAGCCAACAGTCTTGAAAAGACTGAATGGCCACGTTCAGCTATTTGGCTTAATGATAGAACCGAGATTCAAATAATATATACGGAATAAAATTATCGATTATATTCATATAATATAATCGATAATTTTATTCCGTAATATTTTTGGTATTGTGTTCTATTATAGAGGAAATATAGTATTCAAAAATTCTATTTTTTCATAACCCGGCTATGGAGTAAATGTATTTGTTAAGGAAATTGCAACCCAAGGGAGGACTATAAAATAAGCTTATGGCGGCGAAACGATATTTTTATTCGCAGTCATTCTCATTCTATTTAAATAAGTTATGTTTGTTTACAACCGTGATGATTTCCCAGAATAGTTATGTATTAAATATGTATGTTAATTTATATTTTATGAAATTTTTTTCACAACAGAAGGATTAAATTTTAATGATTTTGTCGAACCTAATAATTTAGGTAAACTACTTACAATTGCGATACAATCTTTACAATTGACATACTCGTATGTTAAGGAATTTATCTTGTTACTAAAATTTCTTCTTCGTAGTAGAGAATTGATGAAATGAAATATAATATTTGTATTTCGATAGCCCTAGAAATCGGAAACTAGTTGATACTCCGAGCTCCATTGATCCAACTTCTAACTCCAGATTACGGCAGATAACTTCTCAGACGATTTCAGATATTGGGACGAGCTGTAACAGCGCTCTTGTTGTCCGAATAAGATAGTATTAGGAAATATTCAGATGAGGCAAGTCATATTAATATTTTTCACAGGAAGTTTTTTGTCGATTATCATAATACGATTGCTTTCAGAAGAATTAAATTAGATGTCAAGTAGTTCAAGTGGTTCAAACTTCATTTGTTGGAAACTTTGTTTTGTTCAATAACTATCATGGACGATGTTATCATAAACGGCAACATCATAGAGCCTCTTAATATAACATGGCCAGATAAACCGCTGTTGCCTCGTGGTAAGACATTGAGTGGCAAATGATGATGTTGTTATGTATGTATATTACTAGATAGAGTAAGCGGCTCGGCCTGGGCAATCGGAAAAATTTCGTACGCAGGAATTTCAAAAAATACTTTCTTATCAGACGTCTCTTAGTTGCAATCAATATCTTTCAAAATTTCATCTTTGTTGGCTCAGTTGTTTATAAAATTTCGTGATTAGTAATGGGTTTTTTCACTTTTATATTTATAGATAGATTTTATTACAAAATCCAATCCTGTCTGAAGACTGTCGATTTGTAGACGCATTCAGCTTCCGAGGCACATCATAACTTGGCGGAAAGGGACGGGTCTGGTCAGTCTCATCCCACTTACTATAGGGAAACAAAAGGTCATGCGCTCGTTTTTGCTTTCGTTCGGTTAATTGTTTGCTTTTTATTAAATGTTTATTGTTGAGTTAATTAAACATAGATATATTGAAACTAAAGGTAATATAATATTCTGCTTGTCGTGTTCTACTTCGCGTTCATTTAGTTTACTTGAGCGGAATGCTTGAGGTGTTATGAAAATTTAATTAGTCTGCCACCAACATTGTCTGTCCTAGACGTACGAGTGTAGAATATATAACGTGAATCATCTCTCTGTGAGTTACATATTATTTGAATATCATTTGTTATGAATTCTAAACAGCAATCATAAAATGTCTTTCAATATGTACTACTTAGGTGTTATTTTCGTGGTAAGTTGCCATATGGATTACAATAAAGTGGAATAGATTTACTCGGCAATCGAAGGAATATGTATTTTAGGGAGGCCATAAAATGTTTTCAATTAAAAGATTATAATTTTTAAAAAACCAAACATAAAATGGATATGTATTAAATTAAGTACTTTATTTTTGGCAATCATTAAACAAAATTCGTCAGAGGTAATTCATAGAGCTAATGGGCCTCCTGATGCCTGACCAGCTTCATTCCTAAGACACCGATATTTATCTGGAGCATCGAAAAGAGCAAACTGATCTCTTTTAAGAGCGGCGACAGGACACTCTACTTTCGATGCCAAGCACGTCTTGCGACACTAGGTACACGTAGTTTTATACCTAGCTTAGACCAATACACTTGTCTGATCATTTTGTTTCATTGCTTTTAGGGATTCCCCTTTTATATACTTTTTTTTATAGATGGCATCTCCTAAATGTAACGCACAGTAAACCGTAAAATTTAATGTGCATAGGTCAGCGTAAAAAGTGATTGCTTTCGATAAAAAATGGCAAATAGCGAATGTATATAACATTTATACGATATCGTTAACAATGAAATAAGGTTTAACTTTACAGAATGGAAATAATTACAATAAAAAAATCTAAGATAATACTTAGATTTTTTTCGTAGTTAGCAGCTGTATTATTTACTGTTCTACCTAGTCAAAGTAATAAAATGGGAAATAATAAGGCTTTCTACTGAGAGGCTTTCTTAGAGCCTAATTGTACCTGTACAAAAGAAAATTAACATCTACATTTATAGATACGTTGACTACCTACCATGCACGAAAATATTTATCAGTTAATGGTCCTAACTTCTAGCAATGAAACAAAATAAGGGCTGCTCTTTTAACCTCAACTACACTAAGCGGTAAACGAAACTGTGGCTGAGTTGTATTCCCTTTATACCCTTAGTTAAGACCCTTGACCCTTACTCCAAATATTATTACCCCAAAATACTATTACTTCATCAGGCCTGATGGAGTAGAAATATTTTGATAATTATCAATAATGTGAAAAATTGTTCTAAGGTGATTGCTTATGAAATTATTCCTAAAATTTTTCATTTGTTTTCTATCAGAGTTTAAAATCGGAGACGTTTGATGATTGACAACCGATGAGATTGTATTAAAAATACTTATGAATGTGAGTGAAGTTAAAGTAGTTTGTCCCTTCGGGAACGAGACGTTTTATGTATGTATGTATTCACATAGCGTTTCTTTTTTCAACTCTGCTTCTTTTGTCTATGTTGGCATAGGCGGTAGCAAAGGGAGCACAGTCATGGCCGACCCCTGTATGTTTACCATTAGGAGTTATCTGCCCTCAGAATGAGATATAGATCATACGGACCGTACAATATAGTTCGTGTGGATAAGTTCTCTGTAGTGAAACCATTTCAAGCCAGGCTACTTTTTATCGTTTATACTTACGTAATGACCTCTTACTGTTCTTTCAAAACACCAAAAATCGAGCAATCTTTTAGTTTAGGCTTTTAGGACCTAAATTATATTTATACTATGTAAATAATGGATCATTATTTACTAATGATGATAGTTCCGATTGTATCCGCTACTTATTACCGTAGTTCAGGACTGAGTAGATTTTGAAATGAAATATACTTACTTATTCTTGTTACATGATACTTAATTCCGTTGAACACAAGCCATATAAAGCGAAGGATGAAACGACTTTGATAACAGTCACCAGTGTACTGCAAAATATAATAATTATCGTCAATTTCCACACCCGCTCTGCCCCCATTTATCTCTGTTCAGGGGCATTTCCCGTGAAACGTCGTTCATTAGCGGCGACAATAGACTCGATAACAATTCTAAAAATTCGTCAGCCGAGAACAAAGGTTTTATCTGCGACAGTTGAAGCTCGGATCACACCAACTGACGACATTAGGACGCAAGCTTCGAATTTATCTTTACTGTAGGACTTGTTAATTATTCCTATTTTGATTATAGGTATTGTTGAAATTTGCTTTGCTATTGCTTTAGTTATCTGAAACAATTTTTTTTTTTTCGATAACAGGAAGCATACCTGATGCATAAGATTATTTTAAGAATTAATAGTAAAAAAGGCTTTTAATTCCTACAATCAATAAAGTACAAGTATTTATTTATATCGCCACCAATATAAAAATAGAATAGGACCACTCCATCTCTTTCCCATGGATGTCGTAAAAGGCGACTCAGGGATAGGCTAAGACTTGGGAATCTTCATATAAGCGATGGGCTAGCAACCTGTCACTATGAATCTCGATTCTATCATTAAGCCTGACAGCTGAACGTGGCCTGTCTTTCAAGACAGCTGGCTCTGTCTACCCCGCAAGGGATTCAGTGATAATATATATGTATGTAGGTAGGCATTATTGTAAAATTTAATATTATTACGAATATTACGAATCATATTTTTTCTTTGTTATGCCATTAGGAACACTCATCTGGGATGGTAAAACTATTTGCAACTGTAGTTGTTTAGTTGTGCTATCAGGGACACAAGACTGGGATGGCACAACACATCTAGTTTTACATATCTGTTGGTGGAAAACGTGAAGTGTATGATGTACTTATGTTTCTTTTGTAAAATACCTACTAGTACCCAGTCATTTGGTGGACACTTTACTAGCATTAATTCTACCTTTAATGTCTCCCATAAATTTATATTTGGTACTTTGGTGCGAAAATAAATACAACTTAGTATGTATCAGCTCATTCTTATTTATGGGCGTGTATTAGGAATTAGGGGAAAATTGCAATTGCACACCTACAATAAATTCAATGGAAGTGTAGTTTAACATTTTGTTTGTTTATTTTGTAGTTTGTTAATTGAGTAATATAATTATACTCGTAGTAGTGTAGTGCTCAAAACCGTTTCATAAAATTTTTGCCGCTGAAACCGTTTCAACATGCCTCGTGATATTATGTAAACAGCAAATTATTGTTTCAAACATAAAACTATCAAGTTTTTGTTAGAAAATGTTTGTTGTTCCAGTTGGTCTTGCTGCCAACCTTTCCCACGTGAATAATTCATAGCTTACCGTTTCACAACATTTATTTGTGAGTCGCAAATTTGGATCCTATTAATTTCCTTTTTGTCTTTCTAATTTGGTAAATATTAGAAGCTACTAAGCAAGATGTTATTCATATTCTTTAATATTACTTAGTATGGATTTAGAGGGATTCCGGTGCCACGATGTCTGGCATAAAGACTAAAGTCCACTCATATTTCCAATTCAATACTTTGTCTTGGATATTAGTTCCGAACTTACAGATTTTAAGAAATGTGATTTAAAGAATCCAAACTGAGCGATTTTTGTTCAAATAAAAACTTTTGCAGGTTTAACATGGAATTTAAGTAAGTCATGTAACACATATTTCCAAAATATTTAAAATAGGATATTATTGCGCTCAAATTTTCATAAAAGTATGAGACATTTCGCCCAAAATTCCAAGAGCTAACATTAAAAACACACAAAATTAATTTATCCTTAGCCGGAAGAAACATTTTAACTTCCTCTTTCCTTAAGAAATTTGAGTGCTCGCGCTGAATGGAGAATTTGTTAAAAATGCTTTAATGTGAAATTTTAAGTTACTTACGAAGTTGTAATTTGCATGCAGGCGATGATCCGGCCAAGAAGTTCTGACGTCATTAAAAGTTATCGCGTTGACTGAAACCTGCCTATCTGGGGTATGAGAGTTTGAAATTATTCTCAAGACTCAGAAGACACGTTTTACTGGATGGTTATATTGATTTAGATAGTGAGTGACAGGTAGAAGAATCCCAAGTTTGCACGGCTTGCACTTTATTGAATTTTACAAAATGCGCGGGAAGAGGAGCCAGTAGGTTATTTTTCGCTATAAGATCAGCATGAAAGTTTACTTTCATTCATTACGTAATTATGGGTTTATCTTAGAAGACTATCACGTGCATATTAAAACCCTATATTTTGTCATCACAATAATAATTTTACAGACTTCTAGAGCCCTATTAAGACATATACATTCATCTCCGTCTGCCAACCGTCACAGGTAATCTCAGAATCATTATTGCTATGGCGGCGTCTTCTTTCATTCATATTTCAAGATAGTTAAAATAGGATAAATTACTCTAACAAAATCTATTTATAAACATACATTATATTCATTAGAATAGAATAGAATAGAATAGAATAGATTTATTTTCAAAATTGGATACAAGGTATCACTTATTGACGTCACATAACTTAAATCTAATTATAACTACTACCGCTTCCAAAGCGCATGTGTAGAAGAAGCGGCGGAACAAACTACACTGCAGCATTCTTCAAAGAAGTCTTAGGGTATTGCAAGAGTTAATGGTATTACATTAGTATTGTATATGTTAATTCGTGTTATCTAAAAACGCTGATGCTGCGATACAAGACAAATAACGTTAAATAAATGCAAATTGTGTTCTTAGCAAATGTTATTCATAGAACGGGAAACTTCATTTATATTCAGCAGAATTACTTCCAAGTAGGTACAACGCTAAACAAAGTGATGTAAAATGAAATTAGAGAAGGTTACGCATAACAATCTGCTAGTCTGGCTGTACGCAAAAACAACACACATATGGATTAAGTATGGCAGTTTAACTCAATAGCTCGTTTACCTTCAAAAATAAATCATACATACATACATATGGTCACGTCTGTATCCCTTGCGGGGTAGACAGAGCCAACGGTCTTGAAAAGACTGAATGGCCACATTCAGCTATTTGGCTTAATGTTAGAATTGAGATTCAAATAGTGACAGGTTGCTAGCCCATCGCCTAAAAAAGAATCCCAAGTTTGTAAGCCTATCCCTTAGTCGCCTTTTACGGCATCCATGGGAAAGAGATGGAGTGATCCTATTCTTTTTTGTATTGGTGCCGGGAACCACAAGGCACTACGAGTATCTATCACTTGTTTCATATGATTGTTTAGTGGGACTAGTGGAATCAAATTGCATTAGTATAATATGCACGTCGCTTCTATTCTCCGACTGTACATAGTTATTAGGACTTCGGGTTCCTCATCACGGGGAAAGCAAATAGGACAAACACAGCGATGAAGATGACATCATGAAGTGTTATCTCTCTTACCCACTTTAGTCTGTGACAGAGTCTAGGAATGCTCTCACCTCCTTGATGCTGCCACACAAAGATTGCACTCAAAATTCAGCACGGCAAACCTTTGAAACACTAGACGCCAAAAGCTTTATTGGAAATAGGGTACATTTTACGTGGCATGGATTTTTCATTGCACGGCTGTATCGTAATATCCTGAGGGGTATATTACAGCAACATAGAACTTGTTGCAATCTTATATCATAACATAACGACGCAGAGGGGCGTCCGAATATTACACCAGGAGTATTTTACTTGATAAATAGTGCGTCTTACGAGTATAACCTAATAATTGTATAAAGCAAAGTCGCTTACCGCATCTGTACCTCTGTATGTATGTATGCTTAGATCTTTAAAACTATACGCTGGATTTTTACGCAGTTTTTTAATAGATATAATTCAAGAGGATGGTTTATATGTATAAATGCTACCCGTGCGAAGCCAGGACTGGTCGCTAGTAGTAACAAATAAGTCATTTCTGTCTCCCTGCATGGAAGTGCAGAGACTGTGCAACGCTAATTCTACGAGTATCATT